>NC_136878.1:4384169-4414169 GCF_949152265.1 Phoxinus phoxinus | reverse complement strand
CTTAGTAGATAACACATTTTAGGTAATGTATTCGGACTGCTTTTAGATTAATTTTATTAAAAAAAACACAGAGATGAAAGAACTGCAGGGTATTGATGAAATGATAATAATTAATAAAAATAATACAAATAATAATAATACATTTTTTGAACATTTTTTTTAAGACAGGAAAAAAGAATAATTACTGAGCATCAATAAATTATAAATAATTTATTACCATTGTGTGAATAATATGTAATCGTGTAATCTATAAAAAAAGTTACTGTAATCGGATTATGAGCATTTTAAAATGTAATGTAATCGTAATTACAGGTGCAAATGTTTCGGAATCTGATTATGTAGTCCAGATTGCCATGTATTTATGCAATTAAAATATATACAAATTAACATAAATATTATAAATGAATATAAATAAATGTATACACGTGTGTAGATACTGAATATATATGTGTGTGTGTGTTTACAGTATAGATACTGTAGATATATATATAAATATACTGTATATATAGCCTATATATATATATATACACACAAATTTGTAATAATTAGAGGACTATTATATAATAATTAAGTCAATTATTCATGACCTAACTTTTAAATCCTATATTTAAGTAGAATCAAACATTTCTGCTCAAATTCTCCCAAGAACAAATAGTCCGAGCTGCTATTATCCATGTTTATTTTATACCTTTTATGTCTCTTTTCTAAAGGAATTTTTTGAGAAACATCTCAAATCTAATTTTTTATATGTGTGTGTGTGTGTGTGCCACACACAGGACATCCTTTTAAATCCTATATTTAAGTAGAATCAAACATTTCTGAGAAACATTATGACAAAGTTGTCGTATCAGAGGACTCCAGTTTGCCGAGTTCTGGAGGAGCGACGTTTGAGCAATACCATTTCCCCATCAGGCCCCCGATCCCGAACGCACCACCCAGATTCCTCTGTCTTTCTTGTGGTCTCTTCTTCCTGTAATGGGATTAGCAGTGTGACCCCCGCGCTTCCGCCCCGGCTGTAGAGTTGAGCTCCACACTTTTATCACTGACTGTGACACTGAGCTCCCCTGGCGCTTTGTGCCCACCGGAAGCCTGTTCCCTAATCCACTTATTCGTGTGGAGAATGAAGGAAAGAATGAGAGGATGGAACAATATGGATGGAAGAGGAGGGACTCTGGAAAAGACCCCCTGCGACTCTCTTCTTAAACCAAAGAAGAGAACATGAGATCGATATTATGAGGCTTTAGACGCACACATGTGTGTTTGAGTTGCCTTTTGTTTTTCAGCGCTGGCCACAGATTTATTTAGTGGTTGTTTTGCATAATGAGCTCTGAACCGTGTGATGGAAAGTTGTGCAAGCAAACGATTTGCTACATAGTTTATAATAAAAACAAAAGTAAGCACAGAGCAATACAAGAGAAACCAGCAACTTGAACAGTTTTGTTTGTTTATTTAACACATTTATATAATATTTATTTCTTTAACTATTTAAATGACATTAGTTAGTTAGTTAGTCAGTTAGTTAGTTAGTTAGTTAGTTAGTTAGTTAGTTAGTTAGTCAGTTAGTTAGTCAGTTAGTTAGTTAGTTAGTTAGTTAGTTAGTAGCCATGCAAGTCTGGGTCCTGATCACCCTTTATTTATTTATTTAACTAGGCTATGGTTGTTTATTTAAAAAAATTATATTATAACATTAGTTAGTTAGTTAGTTAGTTAGTTAGTTAGTTAGTTAGTTAGTTAGTTAGTTAGTTAGTTAGTTAGTTAGTTAGTTAGTTAGTTAGTTAGTAGCTATAAGTCTGGGTCCTGATCACCCTTTATATTTTTATTTAACAATCATGTTTGTTAAACATTTTATGTAATATTTTATGTAATATTTATATTTATTATTTAACGATTTTATTTATTTATTTACTTCATTAGTTAGTAGCCATACAAGTCAGGGTTCTGATCACCCTTTATTTATTTATTTATGCATTTATTCATTCATTCATTTATTTATTTAATTAACAATTTTGTTTGTTTATTTATTTACTTGCTTGCTTCATTAGTTAGTAGCCATTCAAGTCAGGGTTCTGGTCACCTTTTATTTATTTATTTAACATTTCTGTATAATATTTACTTACTTACTTCATTAGATAGTTGCCATACAGGCTTCTGATCACCATTATTTTGTGATAATCGTGCAATCCGTTACATATTGTTGTTCTAGCGACTTATTACTGTTCATATTGTGCATTGTTGTAAACACCATACCATCTAAAGATTACCAAGGCTTTACAAAAGCCTCTGAAAAGTTTAAAACCAACACTAAGAGATGTTTTAGTAGTGCACAAAATATTTTCTCACATGCACCTGCTAAAAAAAAAAACAATAACAACAACAAAAACTTTTTTTATGACTATAAATTTGCAGATGCATGTGAGTTTTATTAAGAATATTTGTATTGATTGGTACAGTTTAATCAGCCAGAATCTGTATTATACATTATCAGTCGTAAGATGCATCTCGGTGTTGCTCTGCTGTCCTCCTGTCCTGCATATAAAACTGATCTCAGAGCAGTCGGATTCCAGCATCCACTGTCCTTTATTTACTCCGCCAACTGTTGTTGGTCGTCTGCTGAACAGATGAGTGAGGCCAAACGCATTATCTGCAGCTCAGGTGCACAACACGACCTCCAGTGGGTCAGAACCAATGTGGGGGAGACGTGGTCTGCAGGACACCGACCCGGACCACGTTCCTTTACACCTCAACCGTCCCGTCTCACGACAGAACAATATCAGGCCTGGTTTTCCCCAAGCGGCAACCTTCCTGTCTCTCTCTTGAATCCAACACAGAAGTGACTTAAACTGCAATTCATCGACTGGCCGCTAGAGACAGGCTCCAAGAGAGAGTCAATCACATGTTAAAATGGCCAACTTTACAGCAGAAAAAAATATGTTTACAGCCTGGTGCAAACAGTGGTTTTAGTCTATATAGCTAATTTTGCCCTTCATGACAACGATGAGAGGGGTAACATTTTGTATAACTCATACGTTTAAATTATATTAAGCCTTAAAGTCCTGCATAATTAAGGGCGTGGCCAATTGAGTGACAGGTGGATTGCCGTTGATGTCACTACTAGTGTCAGGTGGAATATACAGCGGACCCAAATGCAGAGGTGAATGCAAAAATAAAGTTTATTCACAGCGAAACTGTAACACAGGAGACTGTCGTCAAGGAAGACACAGATCTGAAGAAAACAAACAATGTGGCTCTAGCAGGTGAACTGCCGATGCAGAGAGTCCAGCGCAGAGGGAAATAGGCGAGCGGCAACAATGCTCTGTCCCCGAGCAGCGAGGATGATAACTTGCAGGTGGCTGGTAGATGACTGGCCACAAAACAGCAGGGTAACTGGGCAGAGAACAATGTTAAAGATCCAACACAAAACTCACGACTGGACAGCACAAGACAATCTCCGTGGAAGGAAGCACTGGCAACAGACAACGTAGAGTCAGAGCATAAGCTTGTACATTGAACAATAATCCGACAAGGAAGCAGAGAAAACCAAGACTAGAAGTAGTGGAGAGAATTAGAGGAAAGTAGGAACAGGTGAGAAGTGATCAGTGCAAGTGCTGATCAAAATGAGGAACAGCTGCGAGTAGTGTGACAGAGAGAGAAAACATGAATGAGAGTGTAGACGCAGCGCGATCGCTGATTAGATGAGAAACAGCTGAGTGTGTGTGTGTGTATGTGTGTGTGTGTGTGTGTGTGTGTGTGTGTGTGTGTGTGTGTGTGTGGATGAGTGAACCACAGACAGGAAAACAGAGAGAGAGAGAACCGGATCGTGACAGTACCCCCCCCTCAACGAGCGCCTCCTGGCGCTCCCAAGGGTGGAGCCTGGCGAGTGCGGTGGAAGTCCTCGATGAGCGAGCGATCCAGGACGTCCCGGGAGGGAATCCAGCTTCTCTCCTCAGGACCGTATCCCTCCCAATCGACCAAATACTGGAAACCGCGACCCCTGGGGCGAATATCAAGTAGCCTACGGACGGAATAAACAGGAGAACCCTCGACAAGAACGGGAGGAGGAGGAACGGGGCGGGCGGGCATCCGAATAACGGGCTTAATACACGACACATGGAAAACGGGATGGATACGGCGGAGATGGGGGGGTAATTTGAGCTTAACAGCGGCCGGACTAAGAACCTTGACAATTGAGAAGGGCCCAACGAACCGAGGCGAGAGTTTGCGGGAGCTGGACTGAAGAGGCAAATCACGAGTGGACAGCCAAACTCGCTGGCCGCAAATGTATCTGGGAGCCTTAACGCGACGGCGGTCAGCGGCTAGACGGGAGCGTGTCTTAGTACGGCAAAGGGCAGTTCTCACTCTCTTCCAAGTGCGACGGCATCTCTGAATAAACGCTTCGACGGACGGAACGGACGCCTGGAGCTCTTGTGTAGGGAACAGTGGAGGCTGATAACCCAGGCAGCAATTAAAGGGGGATAACCCAGTAGCAGACGAGGGAAGAGAATTGTGCGCGTATTCTGCCCATGGTAACTGTTCGCACCAGGATGCAGGGTTCTGAAATGCCAGACTGCGGAGCATTCGACCCAAAATCTGATTAGCCCGTTCAGCCTGTCCATTAGTCTGGGGATGAAATCCTGACGACAAACTAGCAGTGGCGCCAATCTGTCGACAGAATTCTCTCCAAAACTGAGAGGCAAACTGTGGACCCCTGTCCGAGACAACGTCAGAAGGGAGGCCATGGAGCTTAAAAACGTGATTAACCACCGTCTGGGCAGTCTCCTTAGCGGAAGGCAATTTAGGAAGCGGGATGAAGTGTGCGGACTTAGAAAAACGGTCGACCACAGTTAGTATAACGGTGTTGCCCATAGACGAGGGAAGACCGGTTACAAAGTCCAAGGCTATGTGAGACCAGGGACGTGACGGCGTGGGAAGGGGTCTGAGTAAGCCGGCGGGAGGAGAATTACTAGACTTAGTTTGGGCGCAGACTGGACAAGAAGAGACAAAGCGGCGGATCTCCCGTTCTCTGGTCGGCCACCAAAATCTCTGACGTATAACGGCCAGCGTACCTCTGACACCCGGGTGAACGGCTAATTTGGACGAATGACCCCAGCGAAGAACGGCCGGACGAACGGACTCAGGAACAAATAACAACTGTTCGGGACAACGTCGAGGGGTAGTAACCCGCGCAAGAGCCTGTTTAACGACCCGTTCGACTCCCCAGATAGTAGCCCCAACCACACACTCCTGGGGAAGAATGTTCTCCTTGGTTGAGGCATCCTCAGAGGAGCCGAAAAGACGAGAAAGAGCGTCAGGCTTTATGTTCTTGGAACCAGGTCTGAAAGAAATCGTGAAATCGAATCGGCCAAAAAAAAGTGCCCACCGAGCCTGACGAGCATTGAGCCTCTTCGCGGATCTTATATACTCAAGGTTACGGTGATCCGTCCATACTATGAATGGACACGACGCCCCCTCCAACCAATGACGCCACTCTCCCAAAGCCAAGCGGATGGCAAGTAACTCACGGTTACCCACGTCGTAATTACGTTCAGTAGGCGAGAGACGGTGAGAAAAGAACGCGCATGGGTGAACCTTATCATCAAGGGACGAACGTTGCGAGAGCACCGCCCCCACCCCCACATCCGACGCGTCGACCTCGACGATGAACTGCCTCTCAACGTCCGGGGTAATAAGAATAGGGGCAGTGGTAAACAAGGTCTTCAAATGATCAAACGCAGACTGGGTCACATCGGTCCAAGAAAAACGAGTCTTGACTGAGGTGAGCGCAGTGAGAGGGGCGGCAATTTGGCTAAAATTACGAATAAATCGTCTATAAAAATTAGCAAAGCCTAAGAAACGCTGGAGAGCGATACGTGAATCGGGAACTGGCCAATCTGACACAGCTTGTACCTTGGAAGGATCCATGCTGATCCCCTCAGCAGATACGACAGAACCGAGAAACGTGACGGACTGAGAGTGGAATGTGCACTTCTCAGCCTTGACAAAAAGGCGGTTCTCCAAGAGACGCTGGAGAACGCGACGAACATGCTGAACGTGCACCTGAAGAGAGGGGGAAAAGATGAGTATATCGTCAAGGTAAACAAACACGAAGATATTAAGCATATCTCTCAGGACATCATTAACGAGGGCCTGAAAAACAGCTGGGGCGTTGACCAAACCGAAAGGAAGAACCCGGTATTCGAAATGCCCGAGGGGTGTGTTAAATGCGGTCTTCCACTCGTCTCCCTCCTTAATACGTACTAAATGGTACGCATTGCGCAGATCCAATTTTGTGAAAACCTTAGCCCCCTGCAAGATCTCGAAGGCTGAGGACATAAGAGGTAGGGGATACCGGTTCTTAACCGTGATGTCATTCAGCCCCCGATAATCAATGCAGGGGCGTAAGGAACCGTCTTTCTTCTTCACAAAAAAAAAACCAGCGCCAGCGGGAGAGGAGGAAGAAACGATAGTACCTGCCACAAGGGATTCGGAGAGATATTTCTCCAATGCCTCGCGTTCAGGAGCGGATAACGAGTACAACCGTCCGCGAGGGGGTGTGGTCCCGGGGATAAGTTCAATACTACAATCATAAGGTCGATGGGGAGGAAGAGAAGTGGCCCGGGAGCGACTGAAGACCGCCCGCAAATCGAGGTACTCCCCCGGCACTCCTGACAAATCCCCAGGCTCCTCCTGAAACACAGAAACAGAAGAAACAGGAGAAACAGCAGACACTAAACATTCAACATGACACGACAGATTCCATGAGAGAATTGAACTATTGGCCCAGTCAATATGAGGATTGTGTTTAGCTAACCAAGGATGGCCTAAAACAACAGGGGTAAAGGGGGATTGAAAAATAAAAAAAGAAATTGTCTCTCGATGGTTTCCCGATATGATGAGACTCACCGGAAGGGTGGTACGATGAACCTTGGAGATGACGCTGCCATCCAGGGCGAACACAGGGGTGGAATCCTCCAAGTTCGTGAGCGGGAGACCATGCTCGAGCGCCCACCTCTCGTCAATAAAGCTGCCTTCGGCCCCAGAGTCGATAAGAGCCATACAGGAGACTGATGAAACAGACCAGCAGAGGGTGACAGGAAAGGTGGTGCGCGTCCCAGACTTTGGCGATGGGGAGAGAGTAGTTGCGCTCGCCAGTATTCCCCTGTCTACTGGCGAGCTCTGGCTTTTACCGGACAAGTCGAAACAAAATGACTGGCAGAGCCACAATAGAGACAGAGACGATTCAGTATGCGTCGTTGGCGTTCAGCCGTCGAGATGCGGAGCCCTCCTAGCTGCATGGGCTCAGCCTCTGGGTTGCCCGGGAAGGAAACAGGGAACGTAGATGGTGTGACTTGTTGCTCGGTCTTCATACCCCGAGCATGCCGGCGCAACTCAAAGCGCTTATCGAGACGAATCGCCAGCTCCACCAACTGATCAAACTGGGTAGGAATCTCACGAGCATAGACCTCATCCTTAAGATCAGTGTTAAGTCCCTCCAGAAAGCGTGCAACTAGGGCTGGCTCATTCCACCCACATGTGGTAGCCAGGGTGCGGAATTCGATAGCGTAGTCCGTCACAGTGCGCCTCCCCTGGCGAAGCACAGCGAGTAAACGGGAAGCCTCTTGACCATGAACGGAGCGATCGAAGACCTTGACCATCTCCTCTTTGAACAGATCATAACGGTCAGTAAGGTCTGATTCCATCTCCCAGACGGCGGTTCCCCACTCGCGTGCCCTGCCGGTCAGCAGGGATATCACGTAGGCAATGCGCGCTCGGTCCCGAGCATAAGTGGTAGGCTGCAGGGAAAACACAACCTCGCATTGCGTAAGAAAAGATCGGCATTCTGTTGGCTCACCGGCGTAACACGGAGGATTGTTGATCCTGGGCTCGGAAGCATTCTCCCGTTGAGCAGGTCTCTCCAGATGGAAATGAAGAAGGCGAGAAGATAAATCAGTCACCTGGGCAGCCAAACTCTCCACGGCACGTCGAGCCTCCGAAATCTCCTCCTCGTGTTTTCCCAGCATAACTCCCTGCACTTCAAGCGCAGCGCGAAAAGGTGCTTCCTCTGCTGGGTCCATCTTGGTCGGATTATTCTGTCAGGTGGAATATACAGCGGACCCAAATGCAGAGGTGAATGCAAAAATAAAGTTTATTCACAGCGAAACTGTAACACAGGAGACTGTCGTCAAGGAAGACACAGATCTGAAGAAAACAAACAATGTGGCTCTAGCAGGTGAACTGCCGATGCAGAGAGTCCAGCGCAGAGGGAAATAGGCGAGCGGCAACAATGCTCTGTCCCCGAGCAGCGAGGATGATAACTTGCAGGTGGCTGGTAGATGACTGGCCACAAAACAGCAGGGTAACTGGGCAGAGAACAATGTTAAAGATCCAACACAAAACTCACGACTGGACAGCACAAGACAATCTCCGTGGAAGGAAGCACTGGCAACAGACAACGTAGAGTCAGAGCATAAGCTTGTACATTGAACAATAATCCGACAAGGAAGCAGAGAAAACCAAGACTAGAAGTAGTGGAGAGAATTAGAGGAAAGTAGGAACAGGTGAGAAGTGATCAGTGCAAGTGCTGATCAAAATGAGGAACAGCTGCGAGTAGTGTGACAGAGAGAGAAAACATGAATGAGAGTGTAGACGCAGCGCGATCGCTGATTAGATGAGAAACAGCTGAGTGTGTGTGTGTGTATGTGTGTGTGTGTGTGTGTGTGTGTGTGTGTGTGTGTGTGTGTGTGTGTGTGGATGAGTGAACCACAGACAGGAAAACAGAGAGAGAGAGAACCGGATCGTGACAACTAGCCGTTTGTCTGCTGTCTGTTAGCGTCACGACTCACGTCACCTCAGCTAATCCGCCTCGCTGCACATTTTCGGCTATCCGGGAGTGACGCGCTGCCAGAAACCTCTTCAGAAACCTACGGGTGACGTCACGGAGACTACACACATATTCTTTTTACAGTTTTACAGTCTATGGTTTTCATGAGTCTGTCCCACCAAAGTGCAGCAGTATATCCACCCGTTTCAGTAACGTGACGTTTCCCGCTCATCAGACCATAATTAGCAGATTTAGCACTCACCAAATTATCATACACTAATGTTCAAAAGTTTGGGGTCGGTAAAATGTTGGAATGTTTTTGAAAGAAGTTTCTTCTGCTCACCAAGGCTGCATTTATTTGATCAACAATACAGTAAAATTTGTAATATTGTGAAATATTATTACACTTTAAAAGAACTTGTGAATATATGTTAAAATGTAATTTATTCCTGTGATCAAAGCTGGATTTTCAGCATCATTACTCCAGTCTTCAGTGTCACATGACCCTTCAGAAATCATTATAATATGATAATTTTCTGCTAAAAAAAACATTGTCGAAAACTGCTTCATATTTTCTTGGAAACCGTAATTCTTGGGGTGAATATACAGGTGAAACTCAAACATTTTTAATATGATGCAAAAGTTCATTTATTTCAGTAATTCAACTTAAAAGGCTAATATATTATATAGACTCATTACATGAAAAGTGAGATATTTCAAGCCTTTATTTGTTATAATATTGATGATTATGGCGTACAGATTATGAAAACCTTTTCACAATATTCTAATTTTGAATTTGGGGTTTTCATAAGCTGTAAACCATAATCATCAAAATTATAACGAATAAAGGCTTGAAATATCTCACTTTGCATGTAATGAGTCTATATAATATATTAGTTTCACCTTTTAAGTTGAATTACTGAAATAAATGTAAATCAAAATAAATTATATATTTACAAAAAAAACTTTTCCACCATATTCTAATTTTTCGAGTTTCACCTGTAACAGCATTTATTATAAATATTTTGTAAGATTATAAATGTGTTTGCTGACTTATATTACAAACCAAACCTTTTCAGTGGTGAATCAAATCCAATGATCAATGTTTTCTCTGTTGATATGTTTTTGTATTCATCGCCATTTGGCCTCATTAATGTTCACAAATATAGTGGATGAAACATTTAAATATTTTAAGAACATTTTTTTTATACTAACTTCAACGTCCACAGCCTTAAACCTTTCAACCTTCAACACGCCTCTTATTTGAGTAGTTATAGTCAAAAATGATTTGAATATTCTGATGTAAGGAAAGGTAAAGAGTTCGTTCTCCAGTCAGTGGGAATATCTTAAGCCGTTTAAAAACAAGTTTTTTTTTATGCCTTCTGTTTTAACTCTTCTGCAAATGAGGAGGCAAGCAGGGGCGTCACGTTGTAAAAAGCAAGAGCTCAGTTTTATTAGAAACCGCAAGATCTGCTGTGCTCCCTGTCTATCAAAGGGATCAGGGCCGTGTATCCGGGTGTAAATCCAGGATCCCGGGCACAGCGGGCCACCAAGACCTCGAAACATGCTTCAGCTCCTGTGAGTTTGTGGAGACGGGCAAGTAAACCGCAGCCGTAGAGAGGCTGCAAAAACAACACTCGGTGGGAAGTGCTCTCCGGATTGTGTTTCATGCCTCCCGTGCAAAGACCCACGCAACACTTTCCTCTCCTCCCTCGCGCCGATGCTCCTTCAGCTCGAGGTGATTTGTAATCTGGGTTTCCTGACCCTGAAGGAGCTTCAAGCAGAACAATCTTGGCTGGGGTAGGAGGGTTCGGGATGCTTGGAGGTGATGACAGCCGGCAGTGTGCCGAACTTTAAACTCCTCCATCGACACTCGGCACACCTTAAAGTCCTATTTGTACTCTATTTCATTTAGCTTCTGTCTTGGTGAAACGATATTGGAAATATGCCATTGGAGCATATAGTTCCTTCTTTTTTTGTCACAGGATATGTTGTTTTAATTCACAATACACTCTTCTTTATAGTGAAAAAAGGTTGTTTGGGTTATTAAAATGTTCCTCACACTGAGAAAGTTTCTTTTAAAGCCCCCCTGTGGTAAAAATCCAGCTTTTAATGTTGTTTATGTTTCTATGTGGTGTTTTTAATATGCGTTAAGACAAACAATGTGCAAATTCATAAGTCGACAGAATTGCTGAGTATTTTCTCCTTAAAACGGCAGTGAACCGAAGACACAGTTTGAAATCGCTGGTGTTTCTGACGTCACACACTACCTTGTAACCAATCAGATCAACGTGTGATCGTCAACCGTGGATCTCTGAGCTGAGTGAGTGAGTGGAGGCGGGGCTCATTTGCATATTCATAGAACCGCGCATACTAAATGAGGCAAGGGTGTAGAGTTACATTCAAGCTATTTTAAAGGAGAACTCCGGTCAATTTTAACATTGAGCTCAATTTTTAGTAAATTTGGAGTGCTGTCAATACAGAGAACAACGACAAAAATCGGTGTTGCCTACACCGTGTTATCCTATTTTTTAAATTTGCACCCTATTGACTTGAATGGGGCAAGTTTTAAACCTGCTTTTATCCTCTTAACATCTTTGATGTGTCATTACAAGTGCCCAGCCATGTTGAGTGATTCCTTCAGAGTGAACACGAGTGAATCTGACTGCAGTAGATGTGAAAGATATGAATAAAAATGATGTTAATTCAACAAGCGCACAGACCTGTATTTAGTTCCTGTTTTCGGTGGAAGTCCAAAGTAGTCGATTGTCGAGTTCACGCACCTGATCATAGTAACTAAACCTATGCGCGTGAACTCGACAATCGACTACTTTGGACTTCGACCGAAAACAGGAACTAAATACAGGTCTGTGCGCTGGCTGATATAACATCATTTTTATTCATATCTTTCACATCTCCTGCAGTCAGATTCACTCGTGTTCACTGAAGGAATCACTCAACATGGCTGGGCACTTGTAATGACACATCAAGGATGATAAGACTAAGAACTGGTTAAGTTTAAAACTTGCCCCATTCAAGTCAATAGGGTGTAAATTTTAAAAATAGGATAACACAGTGTAGGCAACACCGATTTTTGTCGTTGTTCTCTGTATTGACAGCACTCCAAATTTACTAAAAATTGAGCTCAATGTTAAAATTGACCGGAGTTCTCCTTTAAGGCATGAAGAATAAAAAAAACGTTTAAATATAGTAATTTTGGTGATCAAAGATGAGTTTTAAGGGATACTGACTACAGGGGGACTTTAAAATGGTTATTTGGGGAACCAAAAAGGGTTCTTCTATGGCATTGCTGTAAAAACTCCTTGCTTTTAAGAGTTGAAATTCATTTTAACTGTTTTTCAGATGTTTCCTCTGAGAAAAAGAGCTCAGTTATCTCATATGTCTCCAGAGTTCAACAATAGAACAATGTGCTCAGATTCTGCAGTCAGAAGTCAGAGATTTCAGTTTGAAATTAATGTCTAAATTGTGTTTCTCATTTCTTATTCAGTCCATTTTAGGAGCAACATCTGAGATAAACTAAATGCCCATTCAAAGAAACCGGTGCATGTGTGTTACTGTAACTTCTAGGCCACAGCTTTTTTTTCTCTCTCTCTTCATTTAGATTCTCAAATCTAGTTTCACATTACAAAATGTTATTTAAATTTTTTTTTCAAAGAATTAAAGATCTTTAATCCGAAGTCCAATTTCCATTTTAAATAACCCTGCATCTCCATGTGTGTTTCTGTACACTACTGTTTAAACGTTTGGGGTCAGTATAATAAATAAATAAAAATCGAACTTTAATTTGGAAGGGATGCATTAAATAAAGCAACAGTAAAGACATTTATAATTCTGTTCTTTTGGACTTTCTATACACCAAAGAATCCTGGAAATAATGTATCTTGGTTTTCATAAAAAGCAGCACAACTGTTTTCAACATTGATAATATAATAAATGTTTCTTGAGAAAATCAGCATATTATAATGATTTCTGAAGGGTCATGCGTGACACTGAAGACTGGAGTAATGATGCTGAAAATTCAGCTTTGATCACAGGAATAAATGACATTTTAACATATATTAAAATAGAAAATCATATTTATGTTTCACAATATAACAGTTTTATTGTTGTTGTTGTTGACTAAATAAAGGCAGGCTTAGTGAGCAGAAGAGCTGAATCTGAATCTTTAGTGTAAACTGAATAGCGTGAGATCGGTGGGCTTATCTTCTCGCTGTGTGCTCTGTGATTCATCGTCATGCTTCATGACTGCGGTTGCACAAGCTTCCAGGGTAAATCTTGTTGATTTAGGATCTTTTGGCACGCTCTCCTCCTGTTCTCCGTGACCTCACAACACCTCGCAGTGTGCGGGGTCTGCCTGGTACCGATGACCAGCTCGAGTCGGGCACGTCTTCCCCCTCAGCGGCCCAGAAATAGCCTGTAACTTCCCTCTGCTGAATTTGAAGGTCGTGCGTCAAAACTGATACATGCAATCGAAAGTGAGTGGACTTTTTTGACACCAGCCCACTCCTGAGTAAACCTCTGTAACCATTGCTACAGAACGCTTTACAAGTGTGGACAGGATAATGTGACTTCACTGAAGGGTTCAGGGTGCATTAAGGGTTAACATGCTTTTGTTTTTGCACTCAGTGGAATGGACACAATCCTCCATGTTCATTGAAACTTTACATGCAATTGTAACTTAAAATCAGTTGTGTCAAGCTAGAATGAGATTATATGCTAAAATGTTCTGCTGAGGATGCTGAGTTTATTTGACCTTTAAGGGCATTCGAATAGTCAATGTCCTGAAAGACATGATGCTAGAAGAGAAATTGAATTGATGTAGTGCAAAATTTGAATGTAAGGAAGAAGACTTTCAATTAAAATTCATGACTGTATTTTACTCGCAATTTCTGTCTTGCGGCAAAACATGATGCCATGCCATTGTGAGCACTGGGTAGCGGATATTTTCCTAATAAAATGATCGTGGCAGAAAAATAGCGCGAGAACTTATGTCTGCTCTCTCTGTATCATCTTGTGAACCTTTAGTATGTTTTGCGCATGTTTCTATGTGGATGAGCATCTTTTGGAAAACGCTATTGTGGACAGGGAGCATTTTGAAACAAACACTTAAATGTTTTTTTTTTACCCTTAAAGACCTAGAACATTTTTGGAGCACCTGACTCGCCTGTTCTTTTCTTTGGTTTTCCTAACCCATTATAGCAGTCAGCATCAAGTGCCATATATCATTTTAATCAGGAGAACCTCAAGTTTCCATCTAGCTCATTTAAATTTCCAATTTAACATTCATTTTATCTTGGAATGGATGAATTTACCAGATTTAAGAAAAACGGTGGCACATTTTTAGTGATTTTTTTTTTTTACTCAACTCAAACAAATCCTCCTGAAGTTTGGATTTTTTTCCATTAGAAAGGTTTATTTGGATATTCCAGATATCCAGATGGAATTTGTACTACATGTAACAATCCTTAAGCAAGTTATAGCCATTTATTACAACATTATTATAGGCGAAAAGCTGAGTTTTTATTTTTTTTAATTTTTTTTATTAACTGGCAATGTAGATGTGTCCAAAAAAGTTCACAAAAGTGACATATATATATATATATATATATATATATATATATATATATATATATATATATATATATATATATATATATATATATATATATATATATATATATATATATATATAACACCAATCTGGGCATGAACAATCATTCCTGTTTGGCTCAGAGAAACAAACCGCATGGGTTTCTATGATGAATCAATGCGGATCAAAACCTGATGACGCAATCACATTCACTATGGAGCCTGAATGTCCAAACACAATTAACCTGACACATAAAAAGCTGCAAATCTCCTCTTTACGTGACTTTTTAAAGCATACAGATTGGATTAGCGGTTCAAAAGTTATTAAACATTTAAGAACAATAGTTATTTTTAGCCGCCGGCGGCTGTATAGGTCTTTAAGGGTTAAAGAAGTATGCGGATTAATCTAGATTGAAGGCCTGTTCACACCAAGAACGAATCAAAAACTAACTTTAGCTGGACAATAACTTTATTCTAGAGCTGCTGTAAAGCCAAAACAATACTGTCATTTCTATTATCACTGTAAAGCTGCTTTGAAACCATCTATATTGTTAAAAGCGCTCTATAAATGAAGGAGACGTGAACGGACCTTTAGCCTCAGTGATCATCATACACATAAAGCAAGGGTTTTCCTGACTTCTTGCAGCTTTCCAGCTCATAAAGCCTTCCTCCCCTAAGGCCGTGACACTTCTCTCCTCAAAGAAAGCCATCGCTCTTCAGCCGTGGTGTTGTATCTGCTCGTCCCCAGACCCTGCTGGCAGAGGTCAGCCGGGCTCTCCGCCGGCCACGGGCCCTGCTCGGGTTTGTCTCTGCTCGGTAGTGGGTCCAGGCTGGAGGTCTGAGAGAAGAAAGCAAGACAGACTCTTAGCTCGTAACCCGAGCCCCGTTCTAGCCTTCTGCTCCCAGCAGGGGCTTCGGCCGCGCGCTGGATGCAGGAGATGATCGGAGACCTGCCACTGTGCGTGGCGCCGGTGTGATGCTCGGGGGCTGATCTCGGGTCTGTGCGGCACATGGTTCGGGTCAGTTCCTTCCCACTATCTGAACCAGCAGCATCCACATCAAAGCATCTTTAGTTAGGTCATCACATGCAGCTCTAGGTATGAAGACAGCCCTGTCATAACGTGATCATACATGCAAACGCTTTTTTGCAATTGGTTCAATTTTGCCCTTTTTTTTATAGTGTGTTGGTTCATGAAAACATCCAAAATACACTTATCGTTTTATTTTATTGCACTTTATCTATTTGTGTCTGTACACTCTAAAAAATGCTGGGTTGTTTCAACCCAATTTTGGGTCAAATATGGACAAACCCAGCCGTTGGGTTACATTTTTAAATTACATTTTTAACCCAACGTTTGGGTTTGTCCATATTTGACCCAAAATTGGGTTGAAACAACCCAGCACTTTTTAGAGTGTAGATTCCCGTTATAATACATATCTTTAAAGGCTGTGATTTTTATTATTATTTATTTTCCTTTTCCAGAATCACCACTTCAGCAGATTTACATGCACCAAACCTTACCGTTTTATTCCTATCTAAATTCTGAAGGTCAGCAACTATTCCATAAAAAATAGGAACTGTCCATTTTAAATTTAATGGTCACTTTAAAGGGATAGTTCACCTAAAAAAAATAATAATAATCTGTTATCATCCTTTGATGATATTATCAATTCAATTCAAATGCATATATTATGTTATCATCCATTCAAATTGTTCATGACTAACTTTCTTTTACACTGACACATAAAAATGAAAAGGCCTGACACGGTTTTAAAGTTATTGTTATCAATGTTTGCTCTTAAATGTAAAGTGTTGACAGACACTCAAAAGCACTTCTAAAAAGACAATTGCAAATGTTTTCAGGCTTCAGTAAGTATCTAAGTATCTGCCGCTGATTCACTACACAACATCAATCCTCTTCTTCGACTGAATAAACACCACAGCTTTGACAGTTGGGTTGAACTTTCCTCCCGGATAATTCAATTTCCTTGTGTTATTGTTTTTATACAGTATCCAGTTGCTTCCTTGTCTTGTGTCTCTCAAAAATATTTTCTTTTGACCTTACTGTAGTTTATAGCCTCCGCCCTCGGGTGTCTGTCCCAGATTTCTGCTGTCATTATAAATGGTAGTGTTGGATAATGCTCCCCTCTCGAGCGCAGTGCTCTCTGTTGCTGTGTTCACTCGCTGTTGCAGAACATTTGTTTTAGTTTTTAGTTTTAATTAAGTACTAATGTTAGGTTTGATTCAGCATCCCTTTCAACATAAAGACTGTATGAAGTCATGCAGATTTGACTCATGGAATCTCATAAAACCCGTTAAGAACTTGTTCTGGCTGTATTTAAAAAGGAAAATGAAATAAGAAAATAAATGTAGCGTAGATAAGATGATACTTCCTTATGTATTTATCTCATTTGCATTTGATTCTCGTTACTGTAATCCACACCTTTTACTGCTTTACAGTAAGAAAAAAATACTTTAATACAATGAATTGATTAAAAAAAAAATATATATATTTATTTTCATGACTATTAAGCATATTCATACATGAATTAGCCCATAAATACATAAATTAATAAAAAAATGTTAAAATTAGCATAAAGGCAGTTTAGCACATGCAAATCATTATGTATGAAGATTTTACATTTTATTATAATTTATTTTCAAATATCATTTGATTTATTTCATAATTTTTTCATAATTTGAACAAAAAAAATTATCAATTCATTTTATTACATTACTTTTCTGTACGTAAGTCTTGCAGTGTAATGAGAATTCATGGAGAAAAATGTTTAATTGACATGAAAATAATGCCACAATGCAAACATTTGAAAGGTCCTAAAATAGTTTTATTTCACTGTGTGTGTGAGTGTGTGTGCCAGTGTGTTCTTTGCTGGCAGCACTAGGGTGAGAACAGTGACCGTCCCACAGTGAGACGGGTTATTGAGTTGGAGTGTGACCGCATGATATTTTCTTGCCATGCCACATACCAACCGCAGTGTGTGTGTGTGTGTGTGTGTGTGTGTGTGTGTGTGTGTGTGTGTGTGTGTGTGTGTGTGTGTGTGTGTGTGTGTGTGTGTGTGTGTGTGTGTGTGTGTGTGTGTGTGTGTGTGTGTGTGTGTGTGTGTGTGTGTGTGTGTGCATCACAACTTCAGTCATGCTCGCTCACACTTAGTTCAGCAGCGGTATATTCCCTGGAAAACAGTTGTAAGAGTCTATCATGTATGATCATTGTTATATATAATGAGTTATTACCATTGATACTCATCAGAGCCTTCTGCTTGTCACACTGATAATGCCTATTGCATAGATGTTTTGTTGGTTTGTTGGTTTTTACTTTTTTATATGCATTTATTATAAATGAATATATAATTGTATGTTTTTGGACTATTATATATATATATATATATATATATAATTATATTATATACTTTTTCTCTTAAAAAACATTATCATTGTGTGATAATGTCATTGTGACATTATCTGTATGACAATTAAGCACCCCCCCCCCCCAAATGCAATAAAAAAATGGGTAAAACTTTCCTAAAAGCCTTAATTAATATTGCATTATACATGTATTCATAATGTATGGTATAATGCATTATATCTAATCATATAATCATAACCAAAGTTAAAATGCATTATCATATTCTCAGATTCCTTGTTACATTTGAAATTGGATGTTTGTTGTGTTTTCAATGCATTGTACTTTCTATTATAATCTACTGTTTTATAACTGTGGTTACAATTACCGTAATAATGAAACGCATTATAAGGTGCATTATTTACAAGTCATAATTAATGCATTAAAATACTTCTAAGTAAAGGCTTAAAGTAAAGTGTCAACGATTATTTCTTTGTCTTCTGAAAAGTACAATGGCTATCAATTTATAAAACGATATAAATCCGAAGTTTAGCACACATCGGATACTTTCAGCGTGAGTGAACCGCAGTTCTGCCCGTAAACATCCTCGGTCACGAGACATTCTTGGCCGACAGCGAAGCCTCTTCCGGCCCGGCGTCTGGAGCAGTGTCACACACACTTAAAGTGTCCGGGACAAACAGGCGTTTATGGGGGAGATTCATAACGGCTTTAAGGATCAAAGTCTCATTTGACAGAGTGTGTGTGTGAGACACAAACGGCGGCCTGTTACTGCACACATTTATGGGGACTTTCTGAGAGGCAGAGCATGTCGAAGAGAAAAATAACATTTGTTGAATTAATTCATTATTTTTATCACCAAGCAAGCAAATTAGGACCAGACTGGAAACAACTCTGGTACAGAGAAAGTCAAAGTTTTGATTCTGTATCATATATAATAGACTATATACACACTCTAAAAAATGCTGGGTTGTTTTAACCCAAATTTGGGTCAAATATGGACAAACCCAGCCGTTGGGTTAACTTTTTTTAACTAAAAATGTTAACCTAATGGTTGGGTTCGTCCATATTTGACCCAGGTTTGGGTTAAAAGAACCCAGCATTTTTTAGAGTGTATCTGCAGTTTTCATATCAATAATACAGAAGTGTAGAAACTAATTGATCATCACGTATAATTTATTATATTATTTGATATCTGAAGAGAAAGTCCACATTGGACACAGAAGTCTGCCAGTAACTCTGATAGTTTATATGTGTGTGTGGAGCTGTGTTTGTGTGGGACGCTGTGTTGTTGTAGTGTCAGTGAGTGCTTCGCTCCAGAGCGCTGAGACTTGACAAGGAAAATTTGTCACCTAGGGCTCATGGGAGACGGGGTGCTTTATTTCCAAAAGCTAATATTGTGGTTGTGTGCGTGCGTGTATGTGTGTGTGTGTGTGCGCACTATGACACTGCAGATGGGGGTAATATCAGCTGGTGGGTTTGCAGTCAGTACCCGGGGGGGGACGTCAAATCTCAGAGTTAAATCTTCAGGGAGGGTTGAACACACACACACACACACACACACACACACACACACACACACACACACACACACCCCTATCATCCATCCATCCGTCTGTCATTTTATACGTCAGTCTATCTATCTTTCTATTGTATCTGTTTCTCTTTCTCTTAACTTTCTTTCTTTTCTTGTCTTTTTTTCTCTCTACTTTATGCTCTTCACTCATTTTATCTGTGCTGTGCGCTCCTGCAGGAACCCAAGCAGCCATTTAGCAGTTTTCAGATGACTGAGGCCCTCGGGGAAGCTTTTCCTCCCAGACACTCTCTTTATTAACTCTCTGCCTCTTTATGTGTGTGTGTGTGTGTGTGAGAGAGAGACAGTGATTTGGGGGAAAGACATCGGCCCGTCGTGTAACAGTAATTACTCCATTGATATTCCTCCTGCAATAACCCAGCGGTGGCTCATTTGCATAAACTCTGCTCACTAGCAGGGGAGACGAATGCCCGTAATTTCATTCAGACCTCACTGCACGTCTCTGTCTCTCTGAGCCTCTCATTCTCCATGTCTCCAGGAGCAGCATGACAAAACCAGAGGACTTAACCTGACTGATGCCTGTGCATCACACTTGACAGTTTACAGCACACCAAAAAAACAATGGTCACAATGCAATCTCCCAGCTCCACTGGAGGGACGTCAGGCTCCTGCCTTCCATGTCATATCACTCACACCCGAGGAGCTTGAAAGCAAACACGTCTTTTTTTTTTGGTCCTTCAAAGCAGTGAAAGCACAAAGGGGCCGTTCTCTCTCCCGTTAGCACGATTTAACCTGTTTGCACCTGACGCAGCGGGGGAATAGCACGCATAGCTCTGAGGATTAGATTCTCTCGGGCTCAGATTCAGGCTTGCGGTGAAAGTGAGTTTGTGCTCCTGGGTTCATTACAGCCGTGACACAGGCATTTTCTAATCTGGACCCAACATGAGTCTGGGGTCCCTGAGGCCGCGGTGTGATCTACACCTGCACACACACACACACACACACACACACACACACAAACTCGTGAATAATGACAGTGCTGAGAACTTCAAACTGCAGAATGATAGAAACAGAAAGAGCAAAATATCTATATCTACCGGTATCTGTCTGTGTGTGTGTGTCTGTCTATGTATATATATTTATCTATATATTTATGTTTTAATATAGTATCACTAAGTTTCTGTATTGGTCTGTCTGTCTATTTGTGTTTTTATGTGTGTGTGTCTGTCTGTCTGTCTGTCTGTCTGTCTGTCTGTCTGTCTATCTGTCTATCTGTCTATCTGTCTATCTGTCTATCTGTCTATCTATCTATCTATCTATCTATCTATCTATCTATCTATCTATCTATCTATCTATCTATCTATCTATCTATCTATCTATCTATCTATCTATCTATCTATCTATCTATCGTGTCACTGAGTGTCTGTGTATTGGTCTATCTGTGTTTCTATCTGTATTTGTGTTTTAAGATAGTGTCACTAAGTTTCTATTCATTGGTCTGTCATCCATCCATCCATCGTTCTATCTATTGTTTTATATATAGTTATGATAAAATGTCAAGATCACAAAGTTATAGATTAAAAGAACATAGCAGTTTTAATATTAAAAGTTTGTGCATTTGTAAAATTCTTTTTTGTCTCCAATACTATGTAATATGAACATCCTGTAGCTTTTAGAAATTTTGCATGTAATGCGTTGACATTCAAACAGTTTTCATATTTGTGCCTTCATGTGTGGAGTGTGTGCTAGTCGTTTCTCTTCCACAATATTTGATTGGGAAAGTGGGCATGAGACTCCCTTATCAGATTTGAGTGAGCAAGCGCTATCATCGGCGTCTGCGGCGGTTAGCCCCGTTCGGCTTTATGATATCTTTTGGCTGAGACGGTTTACTTCTTCCATGCCAATAATGCCATTACAGTATTAGATGCGTCAGATAAGGCCGTGTCGTTTCAGCGAGCCGTGAGTAAGAGATCCATCCGCTCACGACAGCACTGCACTTAATGCTTTCATTGCTACGTGGAAATGTTTTCTTGTGAACGGGAGAGAGAAGAACTGGTTCGAGCTGTTTCCCTCGTTGGCTTGTTTCAGAGCCACAGGCAGTCGAGGATTTGCTTGTGTTGGACTCGCGTGGGTTTCCACTTCTTAATGTTACTGTCACACTGTACATGCTGTAGAGCCGAGTAAGGCCTCAGTGACGTGTGATAGTGCCACGATATCAATTATTATTTTGATCTTGCTCAGTTGAAATACAATTGAATATGATTTTATGTACATATATTTAACCGGTTGAATCTCCCGTTCATCCACATCCCAAAGCTGCTCTACTGGACTGAGATCTGGAGACTGTGAAGGGCGTTTGAGTTTAGTGAACTCACTGACATGATCAAGAAACCAGTTTGAGATGATTTGAGCTTTGGAAGTATCCATCAGAAGAGGAGAACACTGTGGTCATAAAGAGATGGACAGGGTCAGCAAAAATACTCAGGTAGACTGTGGTGTTTAAATGATGATCAATTGACCCTTCGCAGGGAGTTTGATTGACAGGCGATCTGACCAATCATAATCCGCCGAATCCGCCATTTTTGTTCGACAAAGCAGTCAGGAGAGTTAGCAGATTAATGTCAGTGGATTTGAACTGTTGAGTGTACTGACGTCTTTCCGCGGTTAAAACAACATTCCTTCTGATGTTTATTCATGTTTATTTGATGCTATAAATGAACTAGAAGGAAGAGATGATCGGTTCACGAGCAGCTTTAACTGAGGCGACACAGCGATCTGTCACGACACATTAAAGAGCCATTTATTTATTATTTATAGGCATTTATTGTTTACATTGCTTAAAAAAATTATAAAATTTGAAAGTTGAGACTGTTTGTTATCAAAAGTTTTATCATTTATATTTTTAATAAATCATTGTTTTTTATGTTTTTTGAGATATTTGAATGATGAGGACTCATAATGAAATGTCCTCATAAACCACGTTTAAGTTGTAATACCAGTGGCAGAGGTGGGTAGAGTATCCAAAAACTCTACTCAAGTAAAAGTACAAGTACTTATAGAAATATTTACTCAAAGTAAAAGTAAAAGTAACAATCTTAATAGTTACTTGAGTAAGAGTAAAAAAGTATCCAATGAGAAAACTACTCAAGTAGCTTACTAGTTACTTCGGATCATAGGCCTATATATATTTTATATATAAAACATGATATTATTTAGAATTTTTTTTTTTAAATGACTATTATTATCATAATTAGATAGGCAATGTTTGCCACAAAAACAGAAGAGACAAGCATTATTTCTGCCGTCTGTAGCCCGAAAATCATTGCCTGTCCTTTGATTTGTATAATAGTAACTTATACAACTACAGTTGGATTATTAGACAATGTCGAAATATAGTGAATCTGCAGAGTATTGCATTTAAAGGCATGCAAAGGGAAACATTGACACAGAGAAGAAAGAGTTAAAACTCTTCACATGTGCTCGCGCTGACCGCTACTGAACATCTGAACACAAACGCACATCGACGGATCTTCTTCTGTCTGTTCTCCAAAATGTAGCTAATCAAATGTATATTTCTGCAAGCATGTTTAAACTGATCAACGGTGTCTGTCTAAGGCAGGCAAAGGCATTCGTTTTCAAGTTGAGTTCGCACGCCACTGCGCAATACACACATTACCGCGGGATGGCGGGTGTTCATTTCATATGTGGACAATGGTAGCTTATTTATTGTATAAAGTAATGTATATGTCCAAAAAAATGGGTAATGTCATACTTTGAAGTAGTGCTATCATATCGTAATCTGTTTGGTTGTAAAAATGTATTACCTGGCTGAATGAAATTAAATCGAATATCGTCCTGTGGAATCATTCATTCACAGACAGCATACGAAGATGTTCAACTAATAAAGATCTTCATCGCTGGCAAAAATTATGCATTTGCAGATTTTGCTTTCACTTGACTGTACTGTAGGTCCACGGCCACTTCATCCAACTCTTATGTTCTTAAATCTTCCTGTTACGACTCCGAGTCGAGTGTGAATTGAAAGCGCTTCAGACGATTCAGTGCGTGCAGGAAACTCAACAGATCATACAAACTGATTCGCGAACCGATTTAGACAAATCTGCCAACTTGTTTGATGGAGTCTTTGAACAGAATCGACTCAAAAGAGTGATTCATTTGTGAATTGAGCATCGCTCATGCACAGAAAAAAGATACAGCGCGCTTGGAATAAACTACGCATTTAACAACACGTATTGCATTAAAATAAAGTAACGAGAGGAACGTCGCTCAACGTAACGAAGTAAAAGTACCGTTTTTTTTCATTAGAAATGTACTCGAGTAAAAGTAAAAGTACCCACATTTAAACCTACTCTTAAAAGTACAATTTTTCCCAAAAAATACTCAAGTAAATGTAACTAAGTAAATGTACTTCGTTACTACCCACCTCTGAGTGTAATACACATGTCATTATACACATTTGTGTCCTCATAAATCACATAAACAATCGTTCCTCCACATCCCAAAGCTGCTCTACTGGACTGAGATCTGGAGACTGTGAAGGGCGTTTGAGTTTAGTGAACTCACTGACATGATCAAGAAACCAGTTTGAGATGATTTGAGCTTTGGAAGTATCCATCAGAAGAGGAGAACACTGTGGTCATAAAGAGATGGACAGGGTCAGCAAAAATACTCAGGTAGACTGTGCTGTTTAAATGATGATCAATTGACCCTTCGCAGGGAGTTTGATTGACAGGCGATCTGACCAATCATAATCCGCCATTTTTGTTCGACAAAGCAGTCAGGAGAGTTAGCAGATTAATGTCAGTGGATTTGAACTGTTGAGTGTACTGACGTCTTTCCGCGGTTAAAACAACATTCCTTCTGATGTTCATTCATGTTTATTTGATGCTATAAATGAACTAGAAGGAAGAGATGATCGGTTCACAAGCAGCTTTAACTGAGGCGATCTGTCATGACACATTAAAGAGCCACAAAACTATATTTATTGTTTACATTGCTTAAAAAAATTATCAAATTGGTTTCATATCAAAAGTAACCTGGTCTGTCCTGTCTGTCAGTGTGTTGTCAGTGTCCACGATGTGTATTTCACTGTGTGAGAACATGGTGTGTGTGTGAGAGCGGCTTGTCGGACATTGCAACAGTAACTTAAGGGGGCGGGTCTTTGCGAACGGTCAATTTAGGGGCTCAAAGTGTGCCATGAAAACGTCCCTCACACCATTACAGCCCCAGCGCCTGATCCGCTGATATAAGGATGATCCATGCTTTCATGTTGTTTACGCCAAACTCCGCAACACGCGATAAAAGGTGTCTTTTCCATGTTGATCAGCGTTTTTGTCCTAACCAGCCGCGACGTCACGGCTGGAACAACAAACACAGAGTGTGGCAATTATAATCTCAGGCGCTGTTTATGTGCTTTATTTAATGTTGAAAGCGTGTAATGTGACTTTGAATATCATTTAGTGCTCCAGCTTTGTAGCTGTAAAAGCAACAATGGATAATTCACCTCAGATCTTGAAATTAAACAAATGGAAACAAGAACGTTCAAACTGTGAACAAGCAAGTGTATTCTTTGACAAATATTGTTTTAGCAACTCAGTAGCCTATGTATTTTTAATCATGTTTAAATGGTGTAATATTTGTGAATTTGATTATGTAGATACTTATCCATTTTCTCTCTCTGAAAATCTGGTGCCGTGCACTCGCCGCGAGACTCCGCCCACCCGCTGTTCTGATTGGCTGTGTGTTTTGATTGATTTCGACACATCGCAGTCTAGTGTGGACAGACAAATTATTTGTCTCTGGACTCTTTTCACATCACGTCTTTCTAACCATTCTCTGTAAACCCTAGACATAATTGTGTGTGAAAATCCCAGTAGATCAACAGTTTCTGAAATACTCACCAACAACGACACATTCAAAGTCACTTAAATCAGCTTCATTCCCCATTCTGATGCTCAGCGTGATCGTTTTGACCAAGTCTAAACTGTATGTAAATATCCCTCTACTTGAGCTTTTCTTATAGTCCTCATGAATATCTATCCAATTTTTCTTTTTCTTTCTTGCTGGTGGTATTTAGATCTGCATGAATTTGAGTGGTTATGACAACTGGAGTGAGTCAAGTGAAAAAAATAGTCAAAGAGACTAAGTCTTCTTAGGGCCGGGCAGCGTTCACATGCACAAATCCTTAACAGATGTGTGTGTGAGAGAGCGTGTGCCAGGTGAATTTCACTCCTAGATATGCTGAAGTAAAGTGCCGCTCTCTCATTACACCTAAACGCTTATATTTAATACAGAAAATTAGATTTTTTTATTTTATTTTTTACATATTTTAGTGCTTAAATCAAGACTTCCATCCAATCCAAATCAGATTCTTGCAGAAGAGGTTTCTGATCTTCCATACAGAAAACTCCTCCTGGCCCCAAACTAGTCCTAAAAACCTGCTAGACACATCGACTCGAGATCCAAGAGCACGATGGCGACTGAAGCGTCGCTCTCTTCAGTTTTGAGTGCATAGAAATGGGAATCTCAACACGGTGTGTTCAGAATCACACTCGTTCGCCAGAACAGTATATGGAGAGAATAACAGTAAGAGACAGAATAGCGAGAGCAAAGGGGGTTGAGAAAGGCAGAGACCGTCATCTTTTATTAGGTCTGTGGGTGTTAAGAGCACAGTGAATAACACAGTGTGGTTTATGGCCTCGGCCCCACTGTATGAGAGCCCATATTGTGACTGAGATTCCTTTTGGCCCCTGTCGCGTGTTTTCTTTCCCGGCTTTTCATCGCACGGATTATGACCCCCACCACAATTATACTCACTTCCAATCTCTGTTCAAAAGGGCCAAGTATGGAAACAGTGGTGCGAGTGTGCTCGGATTTCTTGCTATATAGGGATGTGTGTTGGGATGACGAAACCTCAGCCTATATTTGCACTCTCCCAAACGTGCCGTTTTCTGACCCATATGCGGTGATTTGTTTTCTTGTTCGAATTGCATCTCACAATTTGTAAATTATTCTGTTTTGCCTTTAGCATGTTGCTTGGCACAATATTCTATTCTCATTGCATTCTAGGATTGATTTGGTCAAATATAGATCGGCTATGTTTTGGAACTGAACCAGAGTGAGCGGTTTTTTTTTTTTTACTCCTTTTTTTATGTTTACTTTTTATTTCCTTCTTGCTTTATCCCCCCTGTATTTAATGTCTACATTATTATACCATAATAATTATTATCCTGCAAAAGTTTTAAAATTAGTTTTTTAGTTCAATGAGTTCATTGCATTGCATTCTGGGATTGCGGACCCTGTGAAGGATGCATATGATATTTACCTAGAATTGAATCTAATTTAGATATGCAAATTAAAATCACGTATGTTCGCTAAGTTTTGAACCAGTTTGGAACCGAACCTGTATTTTCTTTTTATTTTACTTTTACTTTACTCATTTTTTATTATTTAAATTTTTTCCTTTTCTTTTCTTCTTTTCTTTTTCTTTCCTTCTTGCTTTCTTTCCTTTTCCCCTTAAATGTCTACATTATTATACCAGAATTATTACCTTGAAAGAGTTTTGAAATATCATTTTTTAATTTTCATTGATTGCATTGCATTTTGGGATTGCTGACCCTGTAATACATGTGACGTTTTCCTAGAATTTGGTAGATTTTATTGTTTTATTTTAATAAAATTTTATTTTACCTCTTGCTTTCTGTCCAACCCCCCCCCCCCCAACCCGCCATTAAATGTCTATATTATTCCAGCAGAATGATCATCCTCCGGGCGCGGGGTGATCTTGGGCCACAGGTTCCCTGAGGTCTAATAAAGCCCATAACCTGCCGGTCATCTCCGATTATCTGTTGGAGATCACTGTCAATAATTAGATAACTAAGACATACGGAGTGAGAGAGTTATTCTCATCATTTTACTCCCCGTGGGAAATAATGTTTATTACTCGTCTCTGTCCTCCATCTGATTTTAAATGCGCTCAGAGAACATGTTCACAAAGAGTATAACTAGGATCGAAAATGACTCAAAATTACAGTTAAAATAATTCATTTAAAACCTCTGAAGGCCTCAATTGTTTAAAGGAAAATTCTGGGTTCAAGTTTATCTTTATTGACTGATGCTGTTCATAAACCAATCTTATAATCAAAGATGTGATTTTTCCTGAAGTTTCTGCATTGATCAGCAATACAAAATGCCAAATAAAGTAGAAAATGTTTTGCAGTATGTAGTTGTTGTTTCTATTGGCATGTTTTCAGAAAGTTGTTATTTGAATCATCCGTCAGTTTTACACATGATTGGTCAATAATATGTGAGAAACCGTGCCAACGCTTTTAAAATCTGTCAGATGACAATACGGATCGTCTCAGTTAACATGATCAAATTGCTCATCTGTGTGATGAAAGTAAAATGGTGGGGCAGAAGCCAACAATAATACCATGTTGTTTGCACTGTGTTGACAGCGTAGATAAACAATGTGTTCAAGTGTGGACAGTTTTGTTGATATGGATCATGTTTATATTGTCAGTCAAAACATGCAATATGAACATCCGCTTTCCGTAACTTTATCTGTAAGCGTTACACAACAGTCGGATATGATTATAATATAATTAACAAAATTACTTGATAAACATTTTTTTTATTGTGATAATAATCAAAATATTATAATATTATATTCAATTCTATAAAAGTCCTTATGAACATTGTGAAGTTTCTCTTTTATTCCATTATTCATGTTTAGCAAACTAAAACAGATATTATAGTACAATTATAGACAATGTATCATAGTAAAAGCAATACAAATGAAAAAAAAATGGTTGCACTATTAGTTTTCTCCCTTAAATTGTTGGCTATAAATTAATAAATGTAAATTTTATTCACAGTTGAGTGCATAAGTTTACAGAATCTGCAAGATGTTTATCATGTAACAAATAATAATAAAAGGAATCATAAAAATTGCATTTTGTTTTTCATTTAGCTATTTCACATACCAGATGTGTACATATTAGAGGACAAAATAATAACTAAATTGACAAATCATCCTGTTCTGAAGTAGCTTCTGAAGGGCAGTACTAAATAATCCAAAAGATTTGTAACATTTATGTAAATTCTGCCGGGAGATTTTGTAAACAGAAAAAAGGAGTGTGCGAAATTATGCAGTCAACTTTATTAATGCAAGTTACTAACACTGAAAAAAACTTTTTTTGGTTTAACTTAAAAAAGCAAGTTACCCTGTTGCCTTAACATTTTTGAGTTTGTTGTAATAAAAAAATTATTTAATACAATGAAGAAGAATGGTTTAATAAACAGAAACTCAAAATAGTATGTTATCTGCACACATTAGTTTTCGAGGTTGATTTGACAAAAGATAAAAAGTTGTGATAACAAATCATGAAAATATTTTTTACAGTGATACTTATATTTGTATTATTATTTATAAAAAGAGTATGCAATTTTGGACACAGCCACTGATTCATTCAGGAACAAAACAAGTGTTTTGAATGAGCCATTTGAATGAGAATGATTCAATGACTCACTCCTGAATGAATCGGTGTTTTGAACGAATTAGCACAGTAAATGATTCAATAACTCAATCTTATAAACAGTCACTTGTTTCATTCGTTCATAATCAGTTGAAGTAAACGATGTGACACAGACACATGGAGTGACACAAACAGTGAAAAGCGAGTCCCACTTGACCCAAATCTGTAATAATTCCCTAATAAAGGTAATTCAATTCTGAATTTTACTTTTGATCCCCACACAAGGTTTGATTATTTGCGCATGTTCTTGCTTTATTGTATCCTAAAACGTGTCCTCATTTACCAGCCCTCACACACACAACACACACCCCTCTGCAGTGCTGAAGCTGTGTGTTCGCGTGTCAGGGCTCAGCTCTGATTGAATTAGACAGCAGTCTGTCATCAGCCTCTCAGACGGCAGCTGCCAGCACACACTCCTCAGAGACACACACACAAAAGAACACTTGGCACACAGAATAGACATGAATAAAGACGCAATGCATCTCTATTGTCACTCAGGTTACAGCTGATAGTCAATGCATAAATGTGTGTGTGCTCCAGTTTTGATGAAGGAATACTCGTGTAAAGCAATATAGCAATGATGTTTATGTTTATATTGTCAACGGTATTATTGCATGCATGCACAGCTCTATATATAAAATTGGATAGTCAACTTTATATGCATACATAGTCACTTGCATAAAGTAATATAGCAAATCTCAAATGCATGATTTTCTATTTTGTCACAAAATGTATGTAACTAAATTGGATATATTAGAATGTACTTTTATACAAGATATACTATATAGCAATTCTCGGCTGCGCGATTGTTTATATTGTCGCCAAATATGCAAACCGTATTATTGCATAGCTCTATATAAAAAGTTGATACACTTACATACACTACACTCACATAAAGTAATATATAGCCTATTATATAGCAAATCAACTGCCTGGTCTTTTTTATTTCATCGCAAATTGTAACTATACAGTATAGTGCTCTTTTATTATGATTAAGATTAGTGCAACATATCATATCATTGACAATAGATATGACAGATGTGCACATGCGTAGGCTATTTAACCCAACAGTCGGGTTATTTCTAGAAATTACCCAACGAT
>NC_136878.1:4174169-4376669 GCF_949152265.1 Phoxinus phoxinus | reverse complement strand
GCATTGCAATGAGCTCAGTGTTCATTATGAATACTTTGGCATGCTTTCCATAAGATCATCTCTCAATGCAAATCAAATTTATTTCATTATTATGAAATAACACCATGCCGATCTCTAGGTGTGGTGAAGGGTGTGTGATGATGTGGGGATATTTTAATTCCAGAGGCCAAGGGAACTTTATCAGGATCATGGTATCCTGGATCCATCAAATAACTGGCCTTTAAAAATATACGGTAAATCTGCCGGCCTCGGATTTAACATAGGGGTGTCCTGACTTATGCACCCTGTATTTTAAGGAAGAATATTAATTTATTTACTATACATTATTCATTCACAAAGAAAATTGGTGTCCTTAAATTTTTTTTCAATTAAGGCATTAAGATCAATTTCCAAAAGATGATTTTTATTCCTCTTTTTTAGGCAAATTTAGCATGGCTGTCTAAACTTATGCATAGCACTGTGTGTGTATATATATATATATACACACACATACATATTTGTGTGTGTATTTATATGTATATTAATATGTAATGTCTATGTCTGAATATATAAATGAATATAATAATACATTCAATATTGTAATATATATTTCTAATAATAGTTAACTTGTTTATAATATGTATCACAATAATTTGTATTACTGGTGGGCTGTGTGTTTTTTCCTAGAATCATTTTTGGTTACACTTTATTTTTAGGTGACGTTACTTGTTACTACACTGTAAAAAACTTCCTTGTAATTAAAAATTTGAGTTAATACAATGAAGAAAAATGGTTTAATAAACAGAAACTCAAAATAGTATGTTATCTTCACACATTAGTTATCGGAGTTGATTTGATAAAAGATAAAAAGTTGTGATAACAAATCATGAAAATATTTTTTTTACAGTGTACATGTACTTACCATACCAATTAGAGCGATTATGCCCTAACTAACCCTAACCTCTATAGTAAGTACATGCAGTTAATTCATATAACTATGAATTATGTCACCTTGAAATAGTGTAACCAATTTTGTGTTGTTGTTGTAAAGCTGCTTTTGAATAATATAAAAAAATATATATTTGTATGCTTATTAGAGTATCATGTTGATATATCTCTCTTGGAGCACTTTACTTTTGTATAACTGCCCAGGTGGTTTGCTTACGGTAATGCGGGTCCGGTTGGGTTGGGATGCTCCCTATCTAGGCAGTTCACTAGGTTTTGGAGCGAAGCCTAAAAGCAAGAGCCATTCACTTATCACTTCAAGTAGCGTCCACTTAATTAACTCTCCGGCGTGATCTCTTCACTTTGATTCTCTCCAGAACTAGTTCATATGGTGTATACTGGACAACAAAACCCGGCACATCTGCTCTGGAGAGCGCGTTGGCCTTTTGACATCTACGTTAAGCCCGAGATTAAGCAACGCTATAGATCTCGAGGAAAATCTGGCTTGCCACTCTTGTGGTTCTACCAGGCTTTATTGGTTTGCACAGATGCCCCTCATGTAAAATAAACCCTTGTGTTCTTTGTGTCAGCCAATGGGACGCTTGAGGAGGTGGGGGTATTAGCAATATCCTCCTGTCAATCATGTGCTGGCCTCTTTCTGATTGGCTTATCTTCAAGCCAAGCAGCTGCAAGCCCTCGACGGCAATTACAGGGCGCGTAACTGCAGCTCTGGGTATATTGTCAGATCGCTCACTTTAGCAGCGAATAGAGCCCCGCTGAGCCGTGCTAAACAGCGACGTCTGCTTTACATCAGCCAAACCAACATGGAAATACACCAGATGAGGAGAGAGACTCATTAAACTGGGTCAGGTTTAGAGGAAATGAGTGTTAGATCAACACTTATAGGATAGTATTGTTAGTTAGTAAGAGAGGAAAAGTATTTTCTCTGGAAGTGTTGTCTTGTTTGTCGATGCAAACCTGCTGTGGCTTGTTGCCAGGGTGTTGCTATGGGGTTGCCAATATTTTCAGAGTTGTTTTTAGCACATTGATGTGTGGTTGCTAGGGTTTTATGGGTGGTTGCTAGGTGATTCCTTAGCCACAAGTCTCTGACATTCTGGTCTCTAAATATGGCAATTTTTTTATATTATATATTTATTTTTTATATTATATATTATTTTTATATGCCCATAATACTCACTAATGCTATCTTGCTAGGCTATATAATACCATTACTATTTTTTTTCTATATTAATTTTTATAATTAATATTTTCTAGAATTAACTAATTCATTGTAACATTTATATATATATATATATATATATATATATATATATATATATATATATATATATATATATATATATATATATTTATTTATTTATTTTTTAATGAAAATTCATAAAATTTCCCTTTTATTGATTTGATGTGAAAATCTTTCTCATGTTTTGTTTTTATTATTGTTTACTTTATTGTATTTTTTCTTAGTTTGTTTCACAGTATTTTTGGCTGTGAATTATTTTATAAATTTTATAAATTGATTTAATTCATATAATATTAATTTAATTTTTATTAACTAATTTTTTTTAATGAAAAATGATAATTTGATAATTGATAAAAAGTTAATCATTGCTTTGATATAAGAATCTTTATTTTTTATTTGATTTAATTTACTTTTTTTCTCCTACCTACCTAACATTTTTGGCCACGTCATAATCATAATAGGCCAATATGATTCTCAATAATGCTGTCTAGCTAGTCTGCTCACAAGGTTTTGAACCACAGCCAATAAGAAGCTGAGAGAGAATGGAGTCCATTCAGGCCTGTGGTGGGATCTGGGTTTGATAATGCGTCCCGAATACTGCACAGATTCTGTGGCCGGGGTTTCTTCCACTACCTACACAAAACCTGGACTTCTGAGGGGCCATTTTTAGACCATGAGCTCAGATCTGCTCGAGTCTGTAAGAAATTACCCTCTAATCAGCTTCAAGCGCTTCTGTGTTTCCTAATGGATGACTTGCACACTTAAAACGAAAGTTCCAGAAATGGTTTTACAGCCTGATCTGTTCAAGTTTTTAATTACCGTATTCTTTAGAAAACCAATTATCTTCTAGTGGTTTATGAAAAAACAGAAAGGCATTACACTGATCTGAAGAACTGAGAATATGGCATAGTATTTTTTAGTTCAATTGAAGAACATTTATGCAAAAATAGTTCTTTGCTGAACTTAAGGTTTTATTTTTAAGTGTAAAGCAAGTGTAACACCGTGTTTTGTGTGTGTGTGTGTGTTGCCTTTGTGTGGTGCGTGCTCCATTATTCGCTCATACTCTGTTTGCTGTTGTGGCAGAGCTGTGTAAACTCCAGTCTGAATAGAGCTGCCAAACTCAGGAAAAGCAGCTGTCCAAACACACACACACACACACACACACACACACACACACACACACACACACACACACACACACACACACACACACACACACACACACACACACACACACACATACAGTGTACCTGCTGTATTCCTTTCACACACTCTCCTTTCTCATCTTTGATTTCATCTTTCCTTCGCTCCGATTGCTATTTAAAAGGACGTTACTCTGCAGTTTTGCATTAGCATTTGTTTTTACCTATGTATGCTAGTCCACATGTGCTTTCTCCCCAAAACAAACTTAATTTAGTTTTATATGACAATATTATATGACCATTTGCACAGGTGAAAAAGAACGGGGGAATAGGTATTGTGTGTAAAATTTAAAATTAGCATTATTGTCGTATATAACAGGATGTCTATTATTTCTATACATATGTTATATAAAAAATAATATTTATTTGATATTTATTTTTTTGATATAACGAATTAACTTTAATATTAATTTCATTTTAACATTCATATATGTTTTATTATATTTATGAAAATTCAGCACATTCTATCATTGCTTTGATGCAAAAACATCCTTATTTTAACATGTTTTTAAAATGTACATTATTTATTTTACATTACTTGTTTTTTTTAAGCAAGCAATGTATCCATTTATTTTTTAGGTTGTTTTTCTGCCCTATAATGATAAAAAAAAGTTTTTGAAAAATAATTTTGCATTCGGCTACATGCAAATTATTATTCCTCTTTCATTATTTTTCAGTTTTTATTTTGGGGGGATATTAATAGCAGATTTTGTGAGATTCATCCAAATCTATTTTTTATGCTCCCTTTTCAAAGATATCCTGACATGCTTTTTTCCCTTCTCTCCGCTAGTCTGTGTTTGCGTTTGGATCTTAATGGTGAATTTAGCATGTCTATGGGCGCTTCGAATGTTAATATGAGTTGAGCGGTGAGTGATGAGCTCGTGTCATCGGCCGGAGTTTACTGTGAGGCCCTGGACAAACACACGCTTCATTTACTACAGCGATTACCCACCGCGCTGAACACACACCTCTTAACACACGTTTAGTGCTAATTCACACAGCCACAGTAGTCAAGTGAAAACAATTAGTCGACGTGAGCAATTGTGTCATATTTGGGCTGGCTGTTGTGATCATATTAAAACACAAATAAGTACTTGTAATTGAATAAATCTGAATTATTCCATTATCAAATAAATTATCACATAGTGTAATTTTACAGAACAGTTTATATTTGATAACGGTAACACTTTACTTTAGTGTCCTTGTTACACATGTTACATGTAGTTACTGTTGTAATAACTATGAATTATGCATAATTACATGCAACTAACCCTCAACCAAACCCTAACCCTATAGTAAGTACATGTAGTTAATTATTAATACTCAGTACTTTAATGCATAATTACTCTGTAACATGGACACCTTCAAATAAATTGTAACCTTGATAACTTGTTCTTTATTATGCAATGCATGATCTTTCTAGACTGGGGTTTATTAATATTTCGTATCATTATCGATTTTACTGAACTGACGCTTTACCGCTGAGATTGAATTTGTTTCAGAATTGATTAATTTGACTATTTTCCTGTTATATTAATGTGAAGCTGCTTTGAAACATTCTGAAGGCCTATTGTATAAAGTTCTATATACATTTAGAAAAATTAATTGTCATTGTTCAAGTGTTTTAAGTTAAGTACACTGTTATTGAACCTCGAGTCCCACTTCCGACACTCGATGCATCTGAGACCTTTCGAATTTTATAGAGGCGAGTGGATGTGGCTTATACGCTTTGATAGGGTCAGAGTGTAGTTAAATGTGGTAAATGTGCTGTGTGTGTGTGTGTGTGTGTGTGTGACAGGGTATTTTCCATACAGTACTGCACCTTCAGAGGAAAGCGCCAGGGTTTAATGACATCTTTAGTCCTTTTGTAGTGCACATGCATCTGTGCTGTATGGATGTGGAAGAGGCGGTTGGAAAAATCACACACACACACACACACACACACACACACACACACACACACACACACACACACACACACACACACACACACACACACACACACACACACATACACACACAGAGAGAGAGAGAGAGGTCTGCAAGTCCATAATGGCATCAATGTGAAAAGATTGGTTTAAAAGGATATACTTAGTTTCAAATGACGTACCAGTTACAATTAAATGCTTGTAGACGCTTTCCTCAGGTGCTTTATATATGAAAGTCTCAATAAGAAATCAAATCTTTCTCATGAAATTCTGAGCTGCAATTTGCATCTCTATACTTTTACAATTAATAGTTTAATCATTTGTGTTTTCATTTCTCCATTTTCATTTCTTGATTTTGAAATTTTCAGCAAAAGTTGATCAACTCTGTTGAGCACATTAATTTTACCTCTGCGTATCAATGTATATCGTGTCACCCGTATTGAATTGTACATGATGTCTTCTTGTTTCTAAAGCACCTAAAGCGGATCTGAAGAGATGTTGTTGTAAGTAATCTGGTCTTAAGCTCTCTCTCTCTCGGTCGGGCTGGTGTTTGGTGTTTGGAGAGATGTTTGGTGGTTTTCCATAAGCCCGTTCAGACGTGTCTGCTCTGAACAACTGTGGTGGCGGCAAACCAGGGATCATTATTGTTTGTGTTTGTTACATTTCTGATCTATAGCAAACAAATACAGAGAGAAGGATAAATAAAATCCCCCCTCACACATACAAACATCAATATCACACACACACATTGAAGATCACAGATCTGAAGGCTTTTCTAAGCATGACTGACTGAGCGTGAAGACTTTCACTTCTTAAGGTTGTCCTTAATGGCATTAAAGAGGGATTAGTTTCAACAACTGCACAGTGTCAATCAAAACAAGTTCTTTCTTACGGTACTTTCTCACACACACACACACACACACACACACACACACACACACACACACACACACACACACACACACACACACACACACACACACACTTAGACATAAAAGAGACCAAAAACCGGCTACACTTGATTTCTACACTTGATAGATATTTTACTAACTATAAAGAACTTTGCAACTTCAACTTATTCTACTAAATCGAAAACACATAACCCTAACCTACAGTCTACTAATACTCTGATGAGAGCTAATTCACATGTTGCAAATTTACTTCTAGTTAGTAGAATGTCTAAAGTGTAACCCAAAACTCCTAATCTTAAGTCTAACAATCACTTACTCATAGTTAGTTTTACTAATGTAAAAGTGTGTGTGTGTGTGTGTAACTCATCCTGCCACGTTTTTTTGGTTTGTAGTCGTATTTGTGCATCTGCATTCTTGACTTGGGAACATTCCATTTTATAATTTTGTAAACACAAACTTTTGAGTGTTCTGAACATTCCGAAACTTGTGAATGTTCTGAACATTCCAAAACAAGTAGTGACATTTAAAAACCATTAGAGGATGTATAAATAACACTTTGAGAGGATTGTTTAAGAGCAGATAACACTGAACGAGCGTTCTCTCAGCATTATTGAAGAGTCGCACTGATGCTTGTGTCACTCATGTCTGTTCTGACAAAGACTCGCGACAAAGCCGTCGCTGTGGTCCTGTCAACAAAAGACAGAGAAAAGGGCAGGATTAGTTCTCAAGCACAATAGAAGAAAGGGAGATCTCCAGAAGGATCATGGGAATTACAGACACCAGCATAAAGGGAAGTGACAGACAGAGGAAGAAGGGAAACATGTGCGATTATTAAACATTAGCAGAAGATGGAGAAAGAAGAGGTTTGGGTGAGAGGATTGAACATGTACAGTGTAGACAATGCTGTTGCTCATTCAGACTCAATGGAATCATAGAATTATGAACTTTTTGCTTCTTGTAGGAGAAATAAAATCTGCTACTGTTCAAAAGTTTGGGGTCCTATTAGATTTATTTTTATTTAAGTCTCTTCTGCTCACCTAGGCTGCATTTGTTTGATAAAAAAAAAAACAGTAAAAATGTATAAAAGTATAAAATATTATTACAATTTAAAACAATTGTTTTCTATGTCAATATATATATATATTTAAAATGTAATTTATTCCCGTGATCAAATACTCCAGTCTTCAGTGTCACATGATCCTTCAGAAATCATTCAAATATGATGATTTGCTGCTCAAGAAACATTTATTATTATTATCATCATTTTGATGATTATGGCTTACAGCTTATGAAAACCCCAAATTCAAAATTAGAATATTGTGAAAAGATTTTCATAAGCTGTCAGCCATAATCATCAAAATTATAACAAATAAAGGCTTGAAATATCTCACTTTGCATGTAATGAGTCTATATAATATATTAGTTTCACCTTTTAAGTTGAATTACTGAAATAATTGAACGTTTGCACGATATTCTCATTTTTCGAGTTTTACCTGTAATATACAATTGAGACAAATATGTCATACAATAAGCTATAAAAGAAATGTGTGTATGTTGAGATCTTTGACCTTGACAGCAGTTTTTGTGATGTTGAGTTTGAGATCTCCTCTGTAAACTCTTCATCAGGAGAAACGTCTTCACACAGTCTCCTTCAGCGCTGTCGGTGAGAAACACAGATATTAAAGACATCTCATCTGTGATCTCTCCTTCCTGTGGGTCCAAATCTGAATATTGACTCCGCTGTAAAACTCTTTTGTGCCGTCTCACCTCATGATACCATCATATCTCGAGGCTTATTAAAAATCTCTTTCAAAGTCATAATCATGAGCGCGGCGGCACCGCCGGGGCGTCCGGTGTCAGTCACGCATTGATCTCTGCGCTTGTGATATTTATGGATGAACTTTATTGGTGTGGGAGAAGACACCGCTCTGAGGGAAGATCTGCTTAATGCTTCAGAATTATTGAGCTTTGCAGCAGATTTCACGTCAGGGGGTTTGAGCATTAACCACAGGAATGAGTCACTCTTGTGCTTTTGCTGTTTCACATTGTACTTCAAATAATTAAGACTCGAGATCCGGCTGTGTAGCCTACAATATGTCATGTTCAAGAAATCTGCTTTTTGCAAGAAGTGATTTAGTGTTTTGAGTGAACTCACCTACTTTACACTGCCATTCAAAAGTCTCTTCTGCTCATCAGTTATTTGATAATAAATGTAGTAAAATTGTGAAATATTATTACTATTTAAAATAACTGTTTTCTATGTGAATATATTGTAAAGTGTAATTTATTCCTGTGATCAAAGCTGAATTTCACATGATCCTTCAGAAATCACTCTAATAGGATGATTTGCTGCTCAAGAAACATTTGAAATGTTGAAAACAATTGTGCATCTTGATATTTTTGGAAAAAACGCAATATTTGTCTCTAGTATTCTTTGATGAATAGCAAGTTTGAAAGAACAGCGTATATATTTGAAGTAGAAATCTTTGTAACATTATAAATGTCTTCATTGTCACCTTTAATAAATGCAGTGCATCTTGCTTTATAAAAGTATTAATTTCTTACTCTGACCCCAAATTAAACGGTAGTGTATATACAAAAATTAAAAATAAACTGTTTTGCAGCAAAAAAAGAAAGAAAAGTGAATTATTTTAAACATTTAAAATAACAACAAATGAAATGCATTTAACTTGATTTATGGAAAATTAACTATTATACTATTTGCTAATATTATTTGTCTTCGCCTTGGTTACATCAGCAAAAAAAATTAGTAATTTCACAGTAAAAGAAATGTATTTTCAAGAAATAATATGAAAACGCACACTTTAATTCCTCAGAATAGCGTGCTCTATAAATTGTGTACAATGAATGTGTTTTGAGTCATTTATGAATTAATTTCTTTTTCTCGTCAGGTTGTTCGCGACCAAATGCAGCGGCTGTCTGGAGAAGATCGCTCCCACTGAGTTTGTGATGCGCGCACTGGAGAGTGTGTATCATCTGCACTGCTTCTGCTGCTGTGTGTGTGAGCGGCAGCTGTGTAAAGGAGACGAGTTCGTCCTGAAGGAGGGACAGCTGCTGTGTAAGAGCGACTACGAGCGAGAGAAGGACTTGCTGCGCTCCGTCAGCCCCGAGATGTCCGACTCCGGTGAGAACACAGCGCTAGCCTCTCCTCTCTCTGCGCTCCGAGGAAACATGAGACTAACGTGTGTGTTTCTGCAGATAAAAGTGAGGATGAGGATGTGGATGTGAAGCAGGAGAAAGGCGCAGGACAGGGTAAAGGCAGCGATGATGGCAAAGACCCGCGCAGACCCAAAAGACCGCGCACTATCCTCACCACACAGCAGCGGCGCGCGTTCAAGGCCTCCTTCGAGGTCTCCTCCAAACCATGCAGAAAGGTGAGGCCGTTCACTGCATTCATAGAGGAAGAGCTCGATAAACCCCAAACATGAAGATTCAACTCAATGTTTATCTGTATAGCGCTTTCCACATCGTTTCAAAGCAGCTTTACTGAATCCACATTACAATTTACAGTGTTCAGTTATCAGAGGAGACTGTCTAAAGCCCTCTTCGCACGGGATAAGTATTACCTGGTGACCTCTAGTTATTTGTAATAATTGCGGAGGTTGTCTGAGATCTTAATCCCGTGTGAATCGGCCATGTCTGTAATTTGTGAAGTAAAAATTCCCCCGCAAATGACCTTCCATATTTCACCGAACACGTCCATGATAATATCAGTCCCGTGCGAATCGGCATCTCTGTGATTTGGCGGGTCGTATATATATTTTTTGAAGGTTTTTGTTTCCTGTGCGCTTTTTTTATCCATCTTTCATGAAAAATGAAGAATGAAAAATGAATGTTGGATTGTTTTGATAGTATTTTGGGCGCTGGGTCAAATCGCTATACACCATACAACTATACAATTTGCTGAAAGATAAAGCTAAAAACCATCAGAAGAATGATTAAAAGAATGATAAAAGAATGCTTAGATGGAGATGAATAGCAGCATGCGGTAAGGAACACTCTTCTGTTTATGATATATCATACAGCTAGACTTATAATAACAATACATTTCCAAGCAATAGCCTACATTGACATCATATCCAGGAGTTAAGTCAGTAATTTTGAATTTCTAAATCACACGAGGCCCTCAGATTATACTAATCCAGTGCGAATAGGGCTTAAGTTATGTATTTCAGAAATGTATTTATATACAAAATCACAGTTAGCTAAAAATTTATTAATTTAAACTGTGTAATAATTCAAGGCAGAAACAAAGGGCTCATTGAAGTAATGAATACTTTTTTGTCAACAAATGATTATGACATTTAGAAAAATGTAGCATTGGTGCGTGTTGATTCAGAGTTTGTCGTATATATATCTATATTGAATGTGTAACCTGTCTTTAGCTACTTTTAAGTGCCTATTATGCTGTTTTGAATATTACCTTTCATGCACTGTATGTGAATGTGAAAGGCCTGTGAAGTTTTAAAGATCAAAGATAAATGAAGTTATTGTCTTGTAAAACAAAGAAGCGATTTGATGATTTATTAGACAAATGAGGATAACACAATAAAATAAAATATTTCCATTTGCGGTCCTTGATGTAAAGCACAAGCTTCCCTCATAGTGACAGGTTACTTTGGCATTGCATACTATTATAAATAGAAAACTACAATAAGTTTCCACATTTGCAAAGTTTTCAATCACAATTAAACATCCACATAATACACTAATACAAATTCATCACTAAAAACAACCATATTAGAAATAATTTTGATATCCAGAGACAACGAATTGGCCCTCAAACACCAGTTGTGGCTGAGATCGGAAGAGTTGTCGATGTAGAGAAGACGCTGTTTTCTTCATAAGGAGGACGACCAGCGCTCGAACTGATACTGTGAAATGATCATATCATTACTGTTCGTATCACTGAAGCCTCCGGATCTGAAATTCAGATATGATAATGGGAGTTTGGTTTCTGACACGCGCTGTAAGCGGTCGACCAATCACAGCAGTGGTCAGCTGTAAGCGGTCGACCAATCATAGCAGTGGTCAGCTGTAAGCGGTCGACCAATCACAGCAGTGGTCAGCTGTAAGCGGTCGACCAATCACAGCAGTGGTCAGCTGTAAGCGGTCGACCAATCACAGCAGTGGTCAGCTGTAAGCGGTCGACCAATCATAGCAGACTGAGCCGTCTCACCAGAAGAGAGGAGTTTAGACCAATCACAGCAGTTGTCAGCTGTAAGCGGTCGACCAATCACAGCAGACTGAGCCGTCTGACCAGAAGAGAGGAGTTTAGACCAATCACAGCAGACTGAGCCGTCTGACCAGAAGAGAGGAGTTTAGACGAATCACAGCAGTGGTCAGCTGTAAGCGGTCGACCAATCACAGCAGACTGAGCCGTCTCACCAGAAGAGAGGAGTTTAGACCAATCACAGCAGACTGAGCCGTCTGACCAGAAGAGAGGAGTTTAGACCAATCACAGCAGTGGTCAGCTGTAAGCGGTCGACCAATCACAGCAGTGGTCAGCTGTAAGCGGTCGACCAATCACAGCAGACTGAGCCGTCTCACCAGAAGAGAGGAGTTTAGACCAATCACAGCAGTGGTCAGCTGTAAGCGGTCGACCAATCACAGCAGTGGTCAGCTGTAAGCGGTCGACCAATCACAGCAGACTGAGCCGTCTCACCAGAAGAGAGGAGTTTAGACCAATCACAGCAGACTGAGCCGTCTGACCAGAAGAGAGGAGTTTAGACCAATCACAGCAGTGGTCAGCTGTAAGCGGTCGACCAATCACAGCAGTGGTCAGCTGTAAGCGGTCGACCAATCACAGCAGACTGAGCCGTCTGACCAGAAGGGAGGAGTTTAGAGAGATTGAATCTTCAAACTTACCTGTTTTAGACACTGTGAGAAAAGCAAGTGATGTGCAATGTTTTTTTGTTGTTTTTTCATAAACCTATTGAAGACTCTTTGAAACCAGCATAATAGGGACACACAGCATGTCAAGGACCGTCTATTGGCTTCAACAATATTATTATTACAATATTATTGATCTGTGTGCATTGACACTATTAAATGAGAACTGAACTGAGCTGGACGATGACATCACTGTTTTCCCCACAGCGGCTGTATATATAAATTAACTAAATGAATAACTGAACTTACTTTCACTATTTTCATTTAGATCTGCTGTACAACAAAAACTAACTGTTTTGTATTATTTTCCTGTTATCACTGTAAAGCTCCTTTGAAACAATCTGTATTGTAAAAAGCGCTACATACTTAACTTGACTATTGCATATAATGCATATTATTATTGGTCACTTTTGGATAAAAGTGTCCGCTAAATGAATAATGTAAATATTTCATCTACACATGGCAAACGCTGAGGGGTCAGACTTCATGCTGCTGGTCAAATGTCTGTGTACACTGAAAAACAACTGTTATCTGCAGTAAACGTCACAAAAAATGACAAAGAAACTGCAAGTAACACATTGAATATACACTGTAAAAAATTATTGCTGGTTTAACTTAAAAAAGAAAGTTACCTCGTTGCCTTAAAAATTTGAGTTCATTGAAACAAAAAAATGTTGTTAATGCAATGGAGATTGGTTTAATCAATAGAAACTCAAAATATGATGTTATCTGAACTACATTAATTATCTAAGTTGATTTGACAAAAGATAAAAAGTTGTGATTACAAATAATGAAAATAATTTTTTACAGTGTAGAAAGACTGTGTAGTATTTTCTTGTAAAACATACTCCAAAATCTTGTACTTTTGGCCGTGTATATGAGATGTATGGATGTTTATGGCTGTGGTTATTTCAGGTCCGAGAGACTCTGGCTGCTGAGACCGGTCTGAGTGTCCGAGTCGTCCAGGTGTGGTTTCAGAACCAGAGAGCAAAGGTGAGCACATCCCGAGATCTGAACCCAGGCGATCTGGTCATGCAAGAACATCTTACTTGTGTGAGGAAGCCCCATCCGGACATTTAATGGCAGCTGCATGTATATTTTCATGTAGTAAGACCCAATGTATACTGTGAAAAATAATATTAGAAATGTGTGTCTAGAGTAAGTATACATTTATTTTTAACTCACTTTAATACTGTTGTACAGATGTGTTATTACTGTTCTACAGATGTATTATTAATTATTTAATTATTTATTTATTTTACTGTAATTTAAATATTATCTTTTATTATTAGTTTTACATTTGTTACACTTTGAGTTGAATCAAACTAACTGGAAAAAAACTAAACTGATATTATTATTTAATATACATTAATATTTAATTAATACACACACACACATACACATATTTTTTAAATTTTATTAAAATTAAACTAAAAGTATCAATATTATAGCTACTTAAAAATATTAATAAAAACTTGCTATAGTACTGTACTATAATGTATTATTTATTTCAATATTTTAATCAAAATATGTATTTATTTTATTTATTTATTTATTTATTTATTTATTTTATTATTTATTTATTCTAACATTTCGTTACACTTCAGTTTAAGTTTAATCCCTCAAATTACTAACTGTAAATAAACTAAAACTGAAATAAAAATGAATTAAACCTAAATATTTATATTGTTTTTAAATTATGTGAAAACTGAAAAAAATAATAGCTACTTTCAAAATATGAAAAAAAACTTCTGCTGTAGGCCCTATCTATATTACTGTAATGTTAAGTAGATGTATTATTTATTTATTTGTTTATTTATTTATTTAATATTTTAATCAAATTATTTATCTAATAATTAATTAATCAATTTCTATGTTATCTTTTATTATTTATTTATTCTTAAATTTATCAAATTTTAGTTTAAGTCAAATCCCTAAAATTACTAATGTGACATATAATAAATAAAAACTAAATAATAATATAAAACAAATCAACTAGCCTAATAAAAAATGACAAAAGCGTAAAAATAACAGGTAATTCAAAATGTTAATAAAAACTATAATAATAGGCTATATAAATAATACTAAAATAACATGTCCCCGAACCCCAGTTTGAAACCCCTGGCCTAAGTAACTCTTCAATATTAATCTTAATAAATGAGTATTGTCTGTTCCTCTTGTCCCGCTCAGATGAAGAAGTTAGCGCGCCGACAACAGCAGCAACAAGAGCAGCAAAACTCCCAGAGAATCGGACAAGGTACGAGTCTCCCAACACACACACACACACACACACACACACACACACACACACACACACACACACACACACACACACACACACTGTTCCCCAGCAGGGTTTCACGTCTGCTTTATGTCTATATTAACTCAACTCATGCTGTGTGTTCACAGATGTGATCTCAAGCCGAATGGAGAATCTGATGAACTCGTACACGCCACTGGCTCCGCCTCCACAACATCAGCTAGTCTCCATGGAGACCAACGGATACAGCACAGACCCGTTCCAGCAAGGCCTCACTCCTCCACAGATGCCCGGAGATCACATGAACCCATACGGTGAGCCATACACACACGTGTCCGGAGGGATGTTACGAAAGCAACACACACGTCTCTGGAATCATATTGACCAGAAGCGGCCGCTAATGCCACGTATGGGCCCAGTAAAAATAAATGTGCCATTAAACTGTCTTCACCCTTATGTAACAGTGTCAATTAGTTTTTGAAAAGCCTATAAAATTACACTATAAAATTACACGCAGCCCTCCTGAGAAAGTGAGCGTGAACCTGCTGCCTTCAGACTCTCCATTACATATTGATAAGTGCGTTTCTCCCGCGGCGAGCCGACGCAAATGAGCCGTTTATATGCTCTTTATATAACCTTTATAGCCAATTAAACCAGTTCTACTGGTGTGTAATCATATTTCTATGGCTTATGGTAAACTGTGTCCATGAGGATCAGAAGCTTCTGTTCAATGACTTCATCATATCGGTTTATTAGCTGGACTTGCTCAAACTTTTACTATACAGTAACTATTAGAGATCGATTGATAATGCATTTTTACAGCCAATGACAATTATAGTTATGGTTAAATAGTTAAAAACTGATATCCAGAATTGATCTTTAGTGTATAATGAATCATTTAATAACTATTAAGTGTGTGTGTGTGTGTGTGTGTGTGTGTGTGTGTGTGTGTGTGTGTGTGTGTGTGTGTGTGTGTGTGTGTGTGTGTGTGTGTGTGTGTGTGTGTGTGTGTGTGTGTGTGTGTGTGTGTGTGTGTGTGTGTAATATACACACACATATATTATAGATATACTTTTATACTGGTTGCGATTAATCGATTTGACAGCACTATTTTTAATGCATTATGAATATTATTATTAGTGCCATTTATTTATATATATATATCTGGGTTTTTTTCTAAAGTAAAACGGCTAATTAAATGAGTTAATTTGCCTGTGAAGATCCACCAAGTTGTGGTATTTACCAGTTGAAATGATAATAAGGAACTGATAACTAAGTAGAAAAGTGTGCATATTGGTGACGAAATATTGGTAAAACGAATTGCATCTGTCTCTGATCAATATTATGAGTATATTTTTATACTTTCATTATGTACACTAATGTTTAAAAGTTTGGGGTCAGTAATATTTTTTCAATAATGCTAAAATGATTTAGTGGATGCTCAAGGATTTAGTAAAACAAATATTTTTTAAAGAAATGCTGTTCTGTTGAACTTTCTATTAAAAATCCTGGAAAAAAAAGATCATGGTTTCCATAAAAATATTAACTGCACAACTGTTTCAACATTTATAATATTTCTTGAGCAGCAAATCATCGTATTATACAGATTTCTGAAGGATCATGTGACACTGAAGACTGGAGTAATGATGCTGGAAATTCAGCTTTAATCACATAATTTCACAATATATTACAATAGAAAAAAAGTTTTTATATAATAATATTTCACATTTATTACTGTATTTTTGATCAATTAAATGCAGCTTTGGAAAGCAGAAGAGTCTTGATAAAATCTCACAAGCCCAAACTTTCGAACACCAAACGCCACTCATGAACGCACAGATCTGGTTTATAATGCCACCGTTTCAGAAGCTGATGAAGTTTGTTCTCTAGGAAACGACTCGATCTTCCACGACATCGACAGTGACACGTCTCTGACCAGCCTGAGCGACTGCTTTCTGGCCGCCTCGGACGCCGGCTCGCTTCAGACCCGCGTGGGAAACCCCATCGACCGCCTGTACTCCATGCAGAGCTCCTACTTCACCTCCTGAAAGCAGATCATACTGAGACTGAACACACACACACACACACACACTGCACTGCCAGCTCCAAGAAAACACAAGCAAACGCCTCGCACTGCGGAGGAAGCCAGATCTTGGAGGTCTTGAATCGACAGGTTCACAGCTGTGCTGGCCAAGCGTTTGTGCGGCGCTGAAGACGAGACGTGAAGGCTTTGCTGAACATCCAAAACCAAATATCTTCAGAGGAGCTCCAGGACATGTTTACTGGACCCCTGTGTGAACTAAACACGTTTAGACCATAGAGACACCAATGCAAGAAGTGGGAGCCGCTTTACTGCAACATTGCAATAATGTTGCTGTGTTTGAAACCATACATTAGGATGCGAGAGAACATGGATCTCAAAAGTGTTGAGAAACTCAAGTGTGTGTGTGTGTCGATGAAGACGACTAGATATTTATTACGTACATGTGCCAAGTAAACCTGCAGAGCTTTATTTAAAACAAATTGTGTTAGTAAGTACCATAAACCTCTTTATGTAGTATTCCTGACTGTCGATGTGTAAAGATGTATATGTTTATTTCAGCTGTGCTATTTATTTGTCATTTGCATTCTTGGACGTTGTAGAGGATGCATTTCTGCTCAAACCTGCTAAAATTACCAAAGTTTGTTGGTACTAAAAATTAATAGGTAAATAAAAAAATCTTTTAACTTATTTTCTTTCTTTTTTTCTTTTAAGATATTGTACATTTCACACATCATCTCGGGCCTCAAAATGTGCTTTAATATTGCGTTTGAGAAAAATGAACAAAGCACGTGAAGTACGTGTCTAAGGGAAGATGTGTGTATAAGAACGTTTAAATGCGGTTCTATATTGAACTATAGGGTTCTTGACTCAATTTTAAAGAACTCTTTATGACAAAAAGGTTCTATCGGTATATGGAGAAATGTTTTAAATGATTGCATAATACTCGTGTTTTACAGGGTTAAATTTTTTTCTATTATTGATAAAGTATGTGGATAAAGCAATTGCATTTACATCACACAATTCTTTTTTTTTTTCTTTCTCAGAATTGCGTGATATGAAGTCAGAATTGTGATTGCATGTTATAAAATTATAATTGTGAGTTATGAAGTCAGAAGTGTGATTGCATGTTATAAAATTATAATTATGAGTTATGAAGTCAGAATTGTGTGATTGCATGTTATAAAAGTATAATTATGAGTTATGAAGTCAGAAGTGTGATTGCATGTTATAAAATTATAATTATGAGTTATGAAGTCAGAAGTGTGATTGCATGTTATAAAAGTATAATTGTGAGTTATAAAGTCAGAACTGCATGATATAAAGTCGTAATTGTGAGTTATAAATTGCATGTTATAAAATCAGAAATGCGTGATAAAAATTCACAGTTGTGTTATAAAATCAAAATTGCATGATCTAAGGACGCAATTGTGAGAAAAAAACAACAAGCTTCCATAGTACGAGCTGCTTATTTCAGAAATTTCAATCAAAAAAAATGAATTAAAACTAAATCCATAAAATGATCCCATGATCCCTAAAAGCATATGAATGATTCTGACAGATTTAAAGTGTATCTCTCTTCTCAGAGTTGTCTCTCTGTTGTCTGATTACCGTATACCACCAGCGTCTGTTCATCCAAACTTCATCAGGTTTACACGTCTCGAGAGATCCAGGTTACAAGGAGACTTCAATGAACAACACTGCTGACCTCTGACCCCTGAGAGCCCCCATGTGGCCCTTAGCGCCACGACCAGGCTCTCATGCAGAGTGTGTTGGGGATGTTCAACCTCCGGGCTTCTTCCAGCGGTCACAACAACACAACAAATGAATAACACACATTATCTCAGAATAACAAATTAGCATCATTTAGTGTTATATGAAATTAGAAGAACTGTGGACTCTCTCTCAATATTTGACACTGATTCTTGATTATTTCATTTATTCATTTATTTAATAGGACAATGCATGTTAATAAATACAAGCATGGTTTTTTTGGCATGATTTACATCTGGAAATGGGACAAAACAGGCTATGGAATCGAAAACAAAAGTTTGTGTACCCAAAAATTATTTAAGATAAATTTTTCAAACATTTTCAGAGATATTTAAGATGCAATATCAGATGCAAAAAAAAAATGTGTACTGTAAGGTCAAAATTAATTATAAATATTGATTAAGAAAGAATTGAGAATAACGGTTTTATGTTGTTACATTTTTTTAAATAAAAAAAACAATGTCTAGGACAGAAAACAATATCATATCAAGTTTTTTTTCAACCTATTTTGTTGATGATGGATGTTTATAAACTGCATCTGATGCTCAAACACAAAAGTTTGCCTTTACTTTATTGCATGAGCCACTCATGTAACAAGTCGTTTCCGTGGAGCTCAATTTGGCAAATATCACTGTTCCTATTTCAATATGACAGTGACGCACAGCTTTGATCTTTTTGTGTAATTATTGTAAATTATATAAGGCAATATTTACCCTTCACCCAGCCAATATCTCCCTCAGTTTTCTGTCTCGGCGTGACGGGAATAACCCAATTAGTCACGCTTGGTTTAAGGCAAACAAGCATGTCATTGACTAATGAACTATCATTTACAGACTGCTTTAAACAAAGAGTGTACACATCCACGCTGAGCTTTACATGCATTCAGCTGGAAATTACAGTACAAGACAGATGTCAATGTGTTTCCCGCTTCAGCGAGCACAACAACAGGTCACACGCGGGCCAGACTGGGATTTGTGGATGTCAGATTCTTGATGTAGGCGATGTTTCATCGTCATATCATCCCATTTTTGACAGTGTATTTTTTTTGTAGATATGTACTTTTCATCGCAACAAAAACATGTTTTCATTAATCTTGAAACTTAGATAATAGAGTCTCATGAACGCAGTCGAGCACAGAAGACCATCGGCCACGCTCAGGAATTTTATTAAATAATACATTGAATTTCGGTTTGTTTTTAACCAAACCCATACTGTAAACACCAGAACATGTAAGAAATAGGACATGTCTTTTTTTTTTAAAAGCTTGATGCTGGTCGCTATTCACTGCCATTATATGTACAAGCACACGCAGGACAGTTTTTTATAAAAATTGTCCTTCTGTGGTTCATAAGGGCTTACGGCATTACAACAACACCAGGGTGAGTAAATAATAACTTAATTTTCATTTTAGGGTGAACTATCCCTTTAAGGCAAGAGACTGTAGACAAAACCTGTTTCTTTTTCAAGGGAACTAGCGCTGCGTCGATTGGCGCTAAGGGAACGCTTCGCGTGATGACATCTTGAAGCACATGTAAAATCAGTCCAATGGTGTGGCGAAACGCCAGACGCGGGTGACGTCACGAACCAGGGAACTATAAAGCCAGCCCAAAAACAGAGCAGCGCTAGCTTCTGTGTCTTCAGTAGCGCTCATTGTGAAACTGTCCCTGTCTTATTTGGTGTTGTTTTGTCTTTATCATATATATATAGTCATGGCTAGCAAGCAGCAGTTTAAGATGTGTGTGCATCTCTGCCCGCGCTATCTCTCTGCCCTCACCTGATAGGTCCGGTACCTTCTCTCCGCATCTGAAAGCACGCGCTGCGGTTCCTTACGCCCCGATTGAGGCACCGACACTGCAACTATCTAGTTCTGAGGAACTAGATGTTATCAGTGTCGACGCAAGAGATACTGAGGATTCGCCACCTCAGTCTCATGCGTTTGAGGAGCTGGTTGAGGTTGTGACAAGAGCTGTTGAAAGACTGGTCAGCAGAAAATCAGGACTTTCGCTCCAAAAGCAAGCTGGACGAAAGCTTCCTGCCATCACGGTCACAACCTCAACTCCGAGGCCTACCGTTTCAATAGTTCACAAGCATCAAACTATTCCTCTATATCGAATTACAAAGAGCACGGTTATGGGGAGATGCCATAAGTGGAAGAGATGCTTGTGAGCTATCTCTCCCCCAAAGAGACATCTTCCCTAAAGGCCACTAAGCGAGTCAGAACCACATCTTCACTAAGGCTTACTCAGCCGCTGGTCAGGCTGCAGCATGCCTTCACACTACAGTATGTCGAGGTATTATGAGACATGGATGAGGATGGGGGAATTGGGCCTGACTAGTTTGCAGATTTATCTCTCAGGGCCACCAAGGAGACTGCTAAATCCATTGACCGTACTATGGCATCTGTGGCTCAATCTAAGCAATATTAAGGAAAAAGACAAGAATTTTCTTATGGATGCACCCGTCACCTTCTGGCCTCTTCGACGACGCTGTAAATTGAGTCGTCGAGAGGCTCCAGGAGGTCACTTTCCAGAAGCTCCTCCCCGTCGCTCTCGTCTCCGGGCCTGCTGAGCGGGAGCACCCCCATACTTCTAAAGCCAGCTCTTCCGTGCCACTCAGAAGCACTCTATGCCCAGTCAGAGCGCTAGATGCCTATGTCCACAGAGCTGCCCTGTGGCGTAACTCTGTACAGCTGTTTGCATGTTTTGGGCCCCCTAACAAAGGGTCCCCTGCATCTAAGCAGAGAATGAGCAAGTGGGTAGTCGAGGCTATATCTCACTTGCTTATGAGTCAGTCGGACAGCCTTCACCTATGGCTGCCGTTCCCACTCTACTAGGAGTATGGCGGCCTCCAAGGCCCTTATTTCAGGAGTTGCTCTCCTAGATGTTTGTAATGCGGCAGGGTGGTCCTCACCGCACACATTCGTAAGATTCTACTCTTTAAACCAGGGTCCCAGGTGCTGTTGTCCTAGTGCTGCTCCTCGCGATTTCACACTGGACAGACACTTGTCGCTATGGTGGTGTTAGTATAGACGTTCCCTTAGCGTCAATCGACGCAGCGCGAGTTCCCTTGGAAGGGAAACGCTTTGGTTACGACTGTAACCTTGGTTCCCTAAGAGGGAACGAGATTCTACGTCACCTTGCCACATCTCCAACGTGCCTCTTAAGCTAGGGCTGCTCTGCTTTTGGGCAGGCTTTATAGTTTGCTGGTTCGTGACGTCACCCGCCCTTCAAGACGTCATCACGCAAAGCGTTCTCTTAGCGTCAATCGACGCAGCGTCTCGTTCCCTCTTCAAGGAACCGAGGTTACAGTCGTAACCGAAGCGTTTTTAATGCACTGGCCAATTTAGAGTTTTTGCTACCATAACAAGTTTTTTTTTTCAGACTAATACACATTTGAGTATTTATTTTTATTACACTTTATCTATTTCCAGCTGGATATTCCAATGTCAATACATATCTTTAAAGGCTGTATTCTCAAAATGAATTTTTTTGAGAAATGAGCCAGAATTTCACATGTACATACACCAAACTTTTTATTCCTAATCTCTATCTAGTCTATTTTCAAGGTTTTTACAAAGGAGTTTGCTCATACTCAATTACCTGACTTATATAACATTTTATTGTATTTATTTTTTTATTGTGAAAAAAACACAGAGTATTTTCTGATTTATGGAGCGATAAAAAGACATATCCATTTTAAAAAACGTGAATTTATCCAATGTTAAGATTATGTATGCATATTAGTGCATTTTAATTAGATAATGCCCCTTTTGAATATTTAATCATAGCACGAGTTCATAATTCATAAAACATAATGTAAGGTCTGGTAACACTTTATTGTAAGGTGACGTAGTTACACATTACTACATGTACTAACTATAGTATTAACAGTAAATTATGCATAATTCAAAGTAAGCCTAAACCAAACCATAACTCTATAGTAAGTACATGAAGTTAATTAATATTACTCAGTCCGATTTTAAGTACAATGTAAATACATCGCCTTAAAATAAAGGGTAACACTTTAAGGTAACCCTTTATTTTACAGTGTCCTTGTTACATATGTTACATGTACTTACCAAAGTAATAACAGTAAATTATGCATAATTACATGCAACTAACCCTAAACCATAACCTAACCCTATAGTAATTCAGTACTTAAATATATAATTACACTGTAACAATGACACCTTAAAATAAAGTGTACGTTAAGGTGTCTGTGTTATAGCGTAATTATACGTAGGCCTACTGAATAATAATAATTAACAACATGTACTTATAAGTAGGGCTGTAAACGATTAATCGCGATTAATCGAATCCAAAATAAAAGTTTGTATTTAGATAATATATGTGTGTGTGTTGTGTATAATTATTTTGTATATATACACACACATGCATGTATATATTAAAAAAAAAAATTTTTTATATATAAAATAGTTATATTTATATATAATATAAATCATATAAAAATGTATATGCAGTATATAAATGCAAATATTTCTCAAATATATACATGCATTTATATATACAAAATAATTATACACAACACACACACGTATATTATGTAAACACAAACTTTTTTTTGGATTCGATTAATCGCGATTAATCGTTTACAGCCCTACTTATAGGGTTAGGATTAGGGCATGGTTTAGGGTTAATTGCATGTATTATAGTAACTACATGTACACGCTAACATAAAGTGTTACCAAAAAATGCACCCAACTGTATATTGATCTGTGCTTTAAAACTGATAGCTCTCATTTGTGTGAGAATATTCTCTCTCTGTCAAACCAGCGCTTCGGGCCACAGGTGGAGAAGAACACGGCGTTCAGCGAGTGACCCGGTCATGCTCACTGGGAGCGGTTTTTAATCTAGTGCACTGTAGTATTTCTGAGCTCTTATCACTGTCGTAATCTCACATCACAGGTGCGAAGACGAGCAGTCGTCTATCATACAGCCGTCACTGTGGCATGAGAAGCCTGAGGAGACTCTGTGACATCACCCACACACCCGCCTCTGATTGGCTGAGCAGCGCCTGTCAATCTTGAAGAATAACTGCTGCACTTCTCCTCAACTCTGATGAACTGTGCGCGGGAAATACATGGCAGAGGAAACTAGTTTGATCTTTTTGAGCTTTACAGAAATGTAATATATGACATATGTCCCTATATCGCTAGTGACGCCGTCATATAGGCTATGTTAAATATAAGACAGTATATTGCTATCACATATATAGCCTACATATCTCTGTATATGTGTGTATTTATATATACAAAATAATTATACACAACACACACACATGATATATTATGTAAACACAAACTTTTTTTTTGGATTCGATTAATCATGATTAATCGTTTACAGCCCTATTTATAGGGTTAGGATTAGGTCATGGTTTAGGGTTAATTGCATGTAATTAAGCACAATTTATAGTAACTACTATAGTAACTACATGTACACGCTAAAATAAAGACAATATGTTGCTGTACATTGATATTATAATATATTGAGGTGTATTACAGGGATAGTCATGGCTTAGAGGAACCGCTCAACCAAAAATAATAAAAAACCCATTATCATTATATTATATTAAATATATTGTCATTATATTATATTAAATATATTGTCATTATATTATATTAAATATATTGTCATTATATTATATTAAATAATATAATATATCATTATATATTATATTATTATTTTTTATACACATATATACAGTACATATCTCTACATATATGTTGATATAGGTTTTTAACATATATATATGTGCCATATTAAATGAGTATATTGACATATTAATATGATTTATATGATTATTATTTATATAATACTGTATGTTTTGACCATATGTCACCGATATGTTTAATTTATATATGCCATATTTATATTTAACTATTTATTTCAAGTCTCATTTTCGAATCTTTTATAAATAAAATGTATTATTTATTATTATTGTACCTCTTCTTGACCAGCTCATAAAAACAAAACAAATACGACACAAATGATCTTTGAAAACTGATAATTATATATGTGACATGTATATAAAAAAACACTATTATACATACATAAAATATATGGGCTGGTTTTATAAGTCAATTGTTCCATTTTCTAATAGGTTTTATATATGGGCATATATATTTTATATATGTGGATATATTTAATATATGTATATTTCATATGTGTACATATACATTTCCGAAACGGACTGGGGATTAAAAGACACTTGAGAACTAAACTTGAACTGAAAACATCACTGTTTTCTGCAGATTTGCTTTATAGCTGGATTGAACTTGCTTCATAATTTATTAACTTTATACAGTTATTGAACTGAACTGAATCAACACTGAAATGAACTGTGCTGAATAATGACACTAATGTGTTTTAGAGCTGCTTAAATCTGATATTGATGAACTTTTACAGTTATCGAACTGAATCAACACTGAACTAACTTGAGCTGGATATTATTGTCATAATCGAATTCTGTTTGCATTATTGAATCAATGTTTTCCTGTTATCACTGTAAAGCTGCTTTAAAACAATCTGTATTGTTTATAGTGTGGTAACACTTTATTTGTCCTTGTTACATATGTTACATGTAGCCTACTTACCATAGTCGTAAATTATGCATAATTACATGCAACAAACTAACCCTCAACCAAATCCTACCCTATAACCCTATAGTAAGTCCATGTTATTAATTGATATTACTCAGTACTTAAATATATATTTACACTGTAACAATGACAGAGTGTAACCTAAAGCGCTTTAGAAATAAAGGTGACAAGTCTAGTTTTTGTCATGGTGCTGCACTAACTTTAACTTGAAATAACGTGAAGTTATTAATAAATACTCCAGGTGTTCTCGTTTTTCTATCTCTAATCAAAATTAAATTAACAAAAAAAGTTTTTAACTGTTTTTTTTTTTTTTTACAAAATCAATGTATAGGTTTCTCCTGCTGTGTCATCAGTATAACTTTATTTTGCCAATTATATTTTGTCCCATTAATTAACCAGTTCCAGTTGATGACATCATCCTCCAGGAAGTGACATCACTTTGGAGGGAAAACAACAGCACAAACAATAGTAAGTATCATAAATGTATATCAGATGAACTGTGATGTTTTGTGATGTCAGTTGGTTTATATTATACATTCAGAAATATTCATTCCAGTTTGTTAAAGTGTTGCAAATCGAGTTAAAAGACCTTACCTTCTTATTTAGCTGATATCATCATCACTGTTTAAATATTATATTGAAATGCCTGACAGTCTTTAGTGTAGAAAAATGCTTCCTTAAATTACAAAATTTGAATACTTCCATATTTTGAATAGTGTGTGTGTCTTTCTGTGTGTGTGTGTGTGTGCCTGTGTGTATATTACACACACACACACACACACATATTGATGGTCAATTGTATATCTTAGGTGTGTCATTGATCTAAATTCGCACAGGCAATAAAAACAACTTCAAATATCATATCTTTGACCCACATAAACTGCGTTTAAAAATCCAATGAAACTCATTATATTTTAGGACAGGGGTCTGCTGTCCATCCATCATAACTCTTTATTAAGATGATTGTGAAGAAGGCTCGAGGAAGAGGACGCTGTGTTTAGTCAACTAACACACACAGGCCTGAGGGCAAGTGACATGCTAATGGTGAGAGTCTCGACCTTTGACCTCAAACACCCTTTCATCGGGTCGGACCAACGACACCCACTGCTTTAATCAAACACACTCATATCTGCACTTCCCAAGAGACGCTCACACAGAGAAGATATTACAACTTTACATAGGAATTATTTTCATTTTGACACGAGAGCAAGAGTTTGATTTATCATATGCAGCTATTAACATATTAACATTATTGACAGAGAATGGAGAAGCAAACACTTTCCTTCGCTCGTATGACTAAATGAAAATGAAGATGAATCACGTGAAAACATCTCTGGGTCATATATTCACCTCAACAAGGAAGAAATTATATTTAACTTACAGAAAATGAAGCCTATTTTAGAAATATGTTTTGCATTAGTGCAGTTTTATGAGAATAAAGCATATTTTCCTTTTGTTAAGTGTCAGGATGTTGTTTGAAATCCTCAATATTATTACATTTCCATTATTATTTAATTCTCAGTATAGTGCAGAAATAATGTAGACAATGATGATAATGTAATACAATGATTCCTTTCTACAATTAAAATCAGAAATAAAAAAAACTAATATTGTATAAAGTATTTAACAGTTTAACATATTTATTAAAATTAATAACATATTTATGAATTATTAAACTAAATTTGATTGATTATTTATTTGATTGATTGATTTCTTGTTTTATTACAGAAATGAGAAATTGTCATGAACTGCTCTGAGACACGAAGGTTGAGGATCCAAATGCACTTTATATTGAAAGGTATAATCCAAAAAGGGTCAAAGGTCAAACACAGGCAGGCAGTCCATACACACAAACACAACATAACAGGCAAAAAGGGGAATCCAAGAAACAGGAAAAGATCAACAGAGAGAAAGCTTGGTATTGCGGTGTAACACTAAACAAGACTTCGCCGGGAATGATAGCGAGATCCAGGCAGGCTTATATATAGCGGGAGTAAACTAGATAATGAGACACAGGTGAATATGATAATGGATGATGGTCTGGGCAAAGGATTATGGGAAATGTAGTTTGTGGATGTGTGGTGATTGTCGGGGCTGGAGTGCCCTCTGATAGTCATCCCGGGCACTCTCACTGGTGATCGTGACAGAAATAATTATTTCATTATGGTAATGAGAAATTAGGGGGAGTGAAAATATTACATTGCAAAAGATCCCAATAGTAAAAAAAAAACTGTCATGTCCCCCCCCCCCCCCCCTTTTTTTATATTGGCGTCGGAGTGAAAAATGACCCAGACATGTTCTCAACATTACAACAATAAAGGTATCAATACAGATGCAATATTGGCATATTATTTTTAGATGATTAACAGTCTCACTCTGTAATTTCAGTTTCTCCTCAATGAACCAGATTTGTTAAGTGAGCATTTATTTAAATTTATGAAAACATTTCAGATTTTTTTTTTTTTTTTTTTTTTTTTTTGGCTTGACGGTACTTTACACGTTTTACCCCCCAAAAGTTCGTCTTTTAATTAAGTGTGGAATGAGAAAGAGCCACAGTGTGAAAAGTTAAACCTCTGAGCCGGGGAAACGCTAACACACGGACACCGGAGTCTTTGTCTGAGTGAGATTACTGCTTGTTTGGAGAGGACAGACTCCGACAGAGAGTATGTTATAGTATCCTTCCTGCACTCAAACGCTGTTTATTGTGAACCGATCACCATCACGGTTTATAGAAGCTAGAAGAGTCATTTCACTATAAGTAACAGACCCCATTTGCTCTTTCAGGTCCACTACTGGCAAGGTTTGAAGAGAATCTTGCGATTAAAGTGAGGTTTTTTTTTTTTTTGCTTATGAATATGTTCGCCTTACTGTTATCTATAAGCTTCAAAATTATGAATATAATGAAGAAATAATGAATAATGAAGAAAAATTCGCATTTAGAAGATATAAGCATTCAAAACTTACAGTCTCTCACTTCTATCCAATATGGATCGATGATTTTGATGTCATCACTCATCAGCTTCTCATCAGATTTTCTATCCAATCAAATGCTCTAGAATCTGAAGCTCCGCCCCCTACATTATACATAGATGCTGAACTGGCTGAAATCGGTCACTTGTTCACACATTTACTGTTCTCTACATGGTGAATGGCACAGTGCTCTATATAGGGGACAGGGAACAATTCAGACAGTGTAAATATGCTTTCCATCGGGTGAATGAAGTCTGGTTTCACGTTAGTGTCACGAGAACCGTCGCAGATCCGGTCCAGAGACGATACACAGAGCGGATCATGTGATCGAGTCGCCGCTGACCAGAAAACATATCAGACCAGTTTTAATTCTGCACAGAATGCTGTACTTTAAAGCTATATATAGGAGATTAGGAGGAAACTGCGTCTTTACTGAGCTAAACGGCTTTGGTCGAGCTGTGATATAGACTAAACGCTATTGGCTATATACAAAAAGGGGAGGAGCTGTTTGATATGTCCCGCCCCCTTCCTGTTTCAGTGGAAGTATGTCAACATTGAATCATGCTGTGCGTTCACTTTCAATGCACTTCAGTGGGCCTTTAAACAGTCAATAATTTCATAGCTAGCTTCTTAAATAATAACTCAACAATGTTAACAATGATTTATTGGCTCAGACATTTGAAGGGAACTATAATGTGCACTCGTGTATTGCGGTGGCAGTAACACGGAAACATCAAATGTCCCTGTCAAGTTTGTTTGTGACACAAGAGCGCACATTAGTATATAAGTACACACAAGTACTTGCGTATAGCATATGTCAGGTCATGCTGTCATTCTCTTGTGACCTACCAGTTTCTCCTGCTCATCAAGGCTGTGTTTATTTGATCAAAAACACAGTAATTTAAAAAAATATATATTATTACAAATTAAGTTAATATACCTGTTTTTATGTAATTTATTCCTGTGACCAAAACTGAATTTTCAGCATCATTACTCCAGTCTTCAGTGTCACATGATCCTTCAGAAATCAGAATAATATGATGATTTGCTGCTCAAGAAACATTTATGATTATTATGAATGCTGAAATCAGTTGTGCGGCTTCATATTTTTGTGGAAACCATGATACATTTTTTCTAGGATTCTTTGATGAAAAGAAAGTTAAAAAGAACAGCATTTATTTGAAATAAAAATATTTTGCAACAAGTGACACATTTGATAAATTTGTTTTTTTTTCTGAATAAAATTATTTATTTATATAAAAAAAACTTTCTGAACCCAAACTTTTGAAAGTTAGTATATGTGATATAAAACATCTTAATTTGATTTTTAAAAAATGCAAATAATAACATTGCTAACTGATGAACATTTTACCCAATATTTACCCAAGATCCACTCTCATCTTAACAACAATTCTATCCAAGAGAAGAAGAAGAAATGTATTTTTCTTCCCCGTTTACTTCTTATGAACTTGTGTGAGATATCCAGATGATAATTGATTCTCAGTTGCTATGTCTGGATGCTAATATGTGGTATGATCGCCGCTCACTGCAGACGTCTGTGGAATGCTGGGAAGGGTTAATGTTTTTGTATGTCGGGCCCCGAGGGGCCTCACGCCTCGGCGGTGACCCCTGTGCTTTGACCCCTCCGTCGCCCCTAGCGACAGCACCGTTCCCATGCAGCGGCCTATCAGTGACCTGAGAAACTCTTGCTGTGAGTCTGCCGTCTACATCTCTCTCCTTCTGTTACGTGTTAATCGTGTTCAAATATCACTTCTTGAACTTTACTTTACGCAGATATATTCGTTTTGCTTGAGGGTTAGATTCAACGATAGAGATTCAGATTCAGATTCATCCTCGTGGATCTTTCCCTGGCTTGCTCAAAAATGTATGATGTGTATTTGACTGTGAATCTGTGATTTATGAGTGCAAAGCTGATATCTTAAGAAAGTTTTTCTTTTGGGGCATTTGGTGTATTTCACTACAAATTACCCGTCAACTTCAGTTCTGCCCGCTGCGCTTCAGCCTTTGAAGAAAACACGACGGCTCTTAAATAATAGACTGGTAATTCATTTTTTGTGATTTTCTTTGTTTATAATGTCTAGTTTGACAATTTCATTATAGATAAAATCTCCAATAAATAAATAAATAAATCACACACACACACACACACACACACACACACACACACACACACACACACACACACACACACACACACACACACACACACACACACACACACACACACACACACACACACACACACTAATATGTAGGCCTATATAATAAATAATATAATAAATATAAATAATATATGTATAATTGTATATATTAATAATAAAAATAAGGAATTGTTATTTATATAAGAAGTAACATTTAGTGTATAAATAATATATATAATAAATGATATACATTTATACAATGTTTATACAAATAAAAATAGAAATAAACCATATAGGCTATGTAATTTATTTATTTTTATATTTTATTTCAATATTATAATTTCTTATAAATATAATATATAGAGAGTGAATAAACTAATAAAATATATCATTATTATTAATGATAATAATAATAAACTATTATGTACATATATCGAACCCACACTGTAAAACATTTTTTGGTTTAACTTAAAAAAGCAAGTTACATTTAAGTTGCATAAAAATTTTGAGTCCGTTGTAATTAAAAATTTGAGTTAATGCAATGAAGAAGAATGGTTTAATAAACAGAAACTTAAAATAGTATGTTATCTTCACACATTAGTTATCGAAGTTGATTTGACAAAATATCAAAAGTTGTGATAACAAATCATGAACATTTTTTTTACAGTGCCATACCATATTTCATTTTAATACGCACTATTCATACATAAATAAATTATATATATATAAGATGAGGTTATTAGATGAGGTTATAGATCAGATGTGGCATGGGTTTGATTCTCAGGGTAAGTTGCATTAATAAAAGCGTCTCCTAAATGCACAAATGTTGCTGCTCTCATATTAACCCTCATATTGTTATTTTCTCAGTTATTTCGAGCACAGATCCGTCAGATGTGGTATCTCAGCTCTATCAGATCCAGCCACGTGTGAAGTAATTGTGTTTAGCTCAATATCACTGAGCAAAGCAAGTCCGCTTGACACACATCGCTCTAGTTTACATTAGCTTTAGCACAGATCTGTACGCTGTGGTGAGAGAGCCGTCCGGTTATTTGCACACTTGTTATGAAACTGACCCTCCGTCCATAAAGCTATACTGGGAGATTACACACAGAGCTTGTTGGGTTTTCCTCGGCGGGATGTTTGCTTTAGCACAATATGGAGCTATCATAACTTTAACAACCTGTTTTTATATGTGATTTTTAATTTCTCCTATCAGCCAGATCTACAGAACACACACAGAATAAGAGCGCTGTATATTCCCAGAATAGTTTACACAATGCCATTACCCTTATAGCATGTGACAGACACTCGGATTGCTTTTGTATGCAGCGGTAGATTAAATATTACATTACAAACTAAACATTTAATTAAGTGCAGACATTAGACATAATCTAGATGTTTAGACCGGAGAAAAAATAAGGTGTACTTATACATTCTGGTGATATTCTGGTCTCTGCCAGACAATAATATCAGTGATGTGTGCCAATAAAAATACTTTTTAATGGAAATAATTGAAATGATGTACATTATGGCATTCCTGTATTTAAACAGTAGAGTATGACGCTTGGATTCAATGGATGAACTGATAAAATGTACACAAGTTTAGAATAATTCAGAATTTTTTATGTTTTTGAAAGAAGTCTCTTCTGCTCACGAAGGCTGCATTTATTTTAACAAAAATACAATAAAAATAGTAAAATTGTGAAATATTATTAAAGTGTAAAAGAGTGGGTTTATATGTGAATATGTGTTAACTTAAAATGTAATTTATTCCTGTGATTAAAGCTGGATTTTCATCCAAAGCTATATTTAATCAATATAATATCATCATATTATAATGATTTCTGAAGGATCATGTGACTCTGAAGACTGGAGTAATGATGCTACTCCAGTCTTCAGAGTCACGTGATCCTTCAGAAATCATTATAATATGATGATTGATAAGAGACGACTTCTTTCAAAAACACGAAAACCTTTTACCTATTAAACTTTTTGGCGGTATAGTATAAATGCAATGCAAAATACTTTGGATAAAAGTATCTGCCAAATACACTTTAATATTTTGAATAATATTTTACTGTGAAATATACATGATTAGATGAGAATAAATGATTATTTTTCAATGTCTCTGGTTGAGCAGTTTGACAATCACAATTTGCACCAGAAAGCATGAAAAAGTCTCTCTTTCCACTGAGGTCAAGGCCGTTAGGATTTTTTTTCGTGGCCGAATGGCATTTTTCACATTGTTTGTGAAAGTTGTAGTGAGTGTTTGTGAGTCTCCCTCAGGGTACGAGCGCGAGTGACCGCGGAGAGGTTGAGGTTATAGGCCGTGAGTTTAAGGGCGCACTTTGATCAGTTTGATGTCTGCATCTGAAATCTTTCCTATAGTCGCTGAAAAACAGTATGTGACAAAACAAATATGTCTGAATTCACAGTACTCAAAAAATAGTACCCAGATGACCTACTACAGTACTTCTGGTGAGATTATGAAGTGTGTACACTGTAAAACCCAACAAGTTAAGCTAACTCATTTAATTTGAGGAAACTTATTACCTCAATTTAATTAAGTTAACAAAAAACAATAGTTATGAGTACTCTGAACTTATTTTAATCGAGTCCACTAAACAATGATATTTTTTAATACGCAATTAAACTTTACACTGCATTTAAATACTTTATATAGTTGAAACCTCACTATATTGAGTAAAAAAATTGAAAAGACTAACTTTAAATGAACTCAGAGCACTTGCAGTTCCTGCTAGCTCGCAATATCATATACAAACTCAAATCCAATGAGTTAAGCTAACTCATTACATTTGAGGAAACTTATTACCTCAATTTAATTAAGTTTATAAAAAACAATAGTTATGAGTACTCTGAACTTATCTCAGTTGAGTTAAATAAAAGCATACATTGCAGTCAAGAAATTAAGTGATTAATTAATTGATGAATTAAGCGATTAGTGAGCATTAATTATGAACACCTGCTGTTAACAAGCAGAATCACTGAAGGAAAAAGAAACACAAGAACTACAACTGACTTCCAACCACAGCCTTAGATGAAATCAACTTAAGATCAAATATGTTTAAATCTCTCAAGTTCTCAGCAGAAGAGGATTATGACCCATGATTATCCAATTAAATCTGTGGGCAAAGAGACACTTTACGTGGCTTTTCAGTCTGGAAATTCATGTTCAGTCTGTCCAACGTAACGCTGAGGTCACCTGTCAAACCACTACACAAACAACATTAGCAGCTTCACTTATTACTAACCAGTTTTACTTTTGTCATGCATCTACAGAAGTTGTTATTGAGAATGAACAGAGGTTTAGATGATGATGATTTATTGAGTTTCATTTAAAGACACCATGATAGTGGTCAGTGTTTGCTTTAGTTGGGCTCTTGACCCTTGACTTTATAACACCAGATTTTCTTCTGGCTGCTGTAACTGAGTGTTTATATAACACATTTGTTATGGCACATAAGCCAAAAGAAAATATAAACATTTTATTGCGATTAGATGATGCAAATCAACATTTAATGACTTGATTTTCTGATCTTTTCCAGAGCCTAATCTCTGAGTAAACAGGTGATGTGTTACTTGTATTGTTTGTTATAACAGAACTCTGATTTTACTGTAAGGTCCATTGAAATGACAATATGATTTTTAAAACCTCTATGGTTTCATACTGACTTACACAGACATCAAGAATGAGCATATGAATCTCAACAACGGTGACCAATAAAAAAATATTCATGCCGCAATGTGTGCTGGGAGCAATGGATACATTTTGTATTATGCTAGTACCCAGCATGCATTGCAACATGAATAGTTTTTAATGGTCACCATTGTTGAGGTTCATATGCTGAATCTTGATGTCTGTGTGAGTCTTTGAAATACAATACATTTTTTGTGAAACTTTTTGTGCACATTCATTTTGTAATATTATTCATATTGTCTGATGAACATAGAATTGCTGGCGCTTATGCTGTTGAAACACAGTTTTGAAAAAAAATGATTAATATGTTGCCCTTTTTATCAGGGATTAGACTCTGAATAAGATCAGTGAATCAAGTCACAAAATGATCTATTGTCATCATCAGTCCTCAACCATTTATACACAATCAACAATTTTCCATAACTTTTGTACCATTATAAATGTGTTATATAAACACACAATATAGCAGCCAAAGAAAACCTGATGTGGAAAAAGTCAAGGGTCAAGAGCCCAACTAAAGCAAACGCTGATCTCCATCATGGTGACCTTAAACGAAACAAATCATCAACATCTAAACCTCTGTTAATTATAATAATAACTGTATAATAATAATAATTCAAACTGGTTAATAATAAGTGAAGCTGGTAATGCTGTTTGTGTACTGGTGTAATCCTCCTCTTTTATCTTCAGTTGATTTCATCTAAGGATGTGGCTGGAAGTCAGTTGTAGTTCTTGTGTTTCTCTTTCCTTCAGTGATTCGGCTTGTTAACAGCAGGTGTTTATCACTAATCCTCAATCATCACTTAATTATACAATTATTATTCAATTATCATTCTGGGATATAGAAATGTTCTATAACTCATTCAGTTTGAGTTCAATTTCAGTCATTCAAGTTTCAATAATATTTGAGTGCAGTGAACTCAATTTGATTTAGTACATATTACTGTTAGGTTTTACAGTGTATGATGGACATTTTACAATCCCATGAGGCCATAGGAGAGGATTTATGAATGACAGTGAAGCAACGCAACTGACACACTGTAAACCCGAATAAGTTGGCAGAACTCAAAACATTTAAGGCAATCAATTGCCTCACATTTTTTAAGTTCTGAAAGTTTAAGTAAGCAGAACTAACAGATTTGTATTTTGTACTTAAACATTTCAAGTTAAGAACAATTAAAATGTATGAGTACATTAATACATACAATTAACTTTAAAACTTTCATGTAGTCTCAGCGTGAACACTTTTATTAGTATAAATAGTTCGCTTTAACAAGCTAATCTGCTAATATACTAATTTGCTATGAGCGCAACAATTTAAAGGTATTATTTGCTCTCAAGCTCTCAGATATCAAGCTCATGCACCACTCGTCACCATGATGGTAACTATCCTAAAACCAACATTAACAGAAATTCTTCTAAATTAGCATAACAAAACAATAATCACTACTAAATCTCCCACTTAACATTAATCTTGCACAAAAAAAAACATTACATTACACTTATTTTTAGCATCCCTTCCGAGTGCCATCGGCAAAGCATGCTGGGAAATAGACATCCCAGCCGTTTCAGTGAAACTTAAGTTCGTCTAAATTAAAAGAAATAATTTCATAAAACTCAAATCAATGAAGCAGTTCAGTTTACTTAAAATATATCAGTTCTGTGAACTTGAAAGAAAAAGAAAGTGCTAAATACTCATAAAAGTTAATTTGACTGAACTAATTAGTTTAATTGAAGTTTGTCCTACTCAAACCAATTAAGTATTTTGAGCGTTGGGGTTAACTGACACTGGTAGGATGTACTGTTTTAGCAGTAGTGAAGTACTTAGCCTACTCAAGAGAGTATGTGATACGGGACGCAGCCTAAGACAAACATCACTAATACTATTGCTCATGCACTAAACCAACTCGGTGTAACTTGTCTTTTGAATGGTTCTCCAGAGCATCCTATAGCAACAGCATAACAAACACTGAACATCATAGCATCTCCGTACAAAAATGACTCACCATTGTGCTTGAATCGACAATAATAGAAAAAAACAATAATGTGCACAAAAATGTGTTTTTTCAACAGTGTGTCTGAACAGATGGTTGTCATTATCTCTGAAGCGTTCACCTCCGTATTGTGTCATGTAGCATGACTGTGCTAAAATAGAAACGCATTTCTTTGTCACTTTCATGCATGTGAGAACAGCGGTGGCGGAGCTGAGACATGCGAGCGGGACGTAATGTTTGTGGTTATGTTTTCCACGGCTATCATAAGGCCAGTCTGGAAGGATCAGTGTGTGTGTGTGTGTGAATGGTCAAACGCTCAGTGTTTCTGGCGCTAATCAGAACCAGTCGGGAATCTTTGGATGTCTTTGGTCCTTCTTACCTCAGACCTCACACACAATAATGCTTGATGTGGATTATTATGACTTCATTTCAAGGTTTTCGTGATAATAAAAGACACACAGCTTGATAATAAGTGAATGGAAAGTGTGTTTCACGGAAGAATAAAAGTCATACACGTTTAGAATGACATGAGGGTCGTTATACATTTTTCGTTTAATTGCTTTCCATTAATGTGTTTATTCTTTTATGGCAAGACACCGCAGGTGAATAGGGGAAAATGGACTCATAGATATCAACATACTTACACAGTTGATTGATTAAGAATTGCACAAAACAAATGTTTTGTAAAAGGCTATACAGGTTTTATTCATTAGGAATAAAATGTTATATGAACAAATCCCTCTGTAAAACCAACTAAAACTGTAAAGTTTGGTGTGTGTGAAGCTGCTGAAGTGGAGATTTCTGACTCAAACTCATGACTCAAATTCAAGACGTAAATAGATTAAGCGCAAAAAAATAAACACTTAAAAGTGTATTTTAGATGTTTCGTTCCACTAGTCTGAAACAACACACTATAAAAGAGCCAAATAGCCTCAAAATAAAAAATTTAAATATGACAAGTGCATGATAATCAATGTTTTTGCCTGCAGTGTCTTGAGATACATTTCTTAATTTACAGATGAAACTCGAAAAATTAGAATATGGTGCAAAAGTTCATTTATTTCAGTAATTCAACTTAAAAGGTGAAACTAATATATTATATAGACTCATTACATGCAAAGTGAGATATTTCAAGCCTTTATTTGTTATAATTGTGATGATTATGGCTTACAGCTTGTGAAACATTTTCACAATATTCTAATTTTGAATCTGGGGTTTTCATAAGCTGTAAGCCATAATCATCAAAATTATAACAAATAAAGGCTTGAAATATCTCACTTTGCATGTAATGAGTCTATATAATATATTAGTTTCACCTTTTAAGTTGAATTACTGAAATAAATGCACCATTTTCTAATTTTTCGAGTTTCACCTGTACATAGATCGTAAATGCTCACGTTTACCTCTCTTCTGTGATTTAAAGGTGAAAAGTTTCCCCTCATGAGTCAGTATAAGAGTGTTAGTGCTTTTATGCAGTAGACTCAGACTTTATGTGTGAGAAAACCCAGATCTGCCTTAGATCCATCATCCTTTCCTCCTCTTAAACACTTGTGTAAAAGTGTTTTAATGTGTCGGTTGGCAGAGGCATGCATGGTGTGACCCGTCTGGATGCCCGTCTGATGGAGGATATTCTCTCTCACACACACACACACACACACACACACACACACACACACACACACACACACACACACACACACACACACACACACACACACACACACACACACACACACACACACACACACACACACACACACACACACACACACACACACACACACACACACACACACACACACACTTTCTCTTTCGCTCACAACATGAGCGTTTCCTCCAGTAAAAGGAAATGACAAAGTAACCTTTGATTTTTGCAATCAAACTTGCCGTTTTTACAACGTGTTGTTTTGTTGGGATATCACATCTCAGCGCTGCATCTCTGGGGTTTCTCAGTTGAAAGCAAATGAAATTGTAGTTTGCACCTTGACTGTCTATTCTCATTTCGGCCACTGAAAATCAACCTCAGATCCGGGTTAATATCGTTACCTAACCATTTTCATTGCTTGAAATAAAATAAACATTAACTGAAATAAAATATTAAAACAATGTTCAATTCAATTCACATTTATTTGTATAGCGCTTTTCACAATACACATCGTTTCAAAGCAGCTTTACAGAATAGCATGAGTCCACATTACAATCTACAGTGTTCTGTTATCAGAGGAGACTGTCTAAGTTGTGTTTCAGAAATGTACATATACAAATCACAGTTAGCTAAAATGTATTAATTTAAACAATGCAATAATTTAAGGTAGAAACAATGAGCACATTGATGTAATGAATACTTGTCTGTTAAATGATTATGACACACAATTGAAGCATTGGTGTATGTTGTTTCAGAGTTGCACCATGGTGTCACAATCTGGTTCAGATGAAACAAACAAACAATAAAATAACTAACTAACTAACTAAAAAACTAATTTAACACATTACATGTCTAACCCTAATATTTGACACAATATTAACACATTTGAGCTTAAAAAAAACTATCCAACTAATCTCCAACTGACTCGTTATTAGACGCCTAATTTAACTAAATGCATTGGCAGACTTTTTATATTTCAGTTTTTCTTGACTGCTTCTCTTAACACCATTTCAACTGTTTCCATCTCAGGTCGCTGACTAACACAGACCACTTCTCTGACTAATCAAGGCTAGTTATGTTCACACTGTCAGTCCAAATACAGATATTTGTGTATCCGATTGGAATCTGCTTTAAGTTGTGTCTGTCCACACTGTGTATCGCATCTGTTCAGATCTGATTTGTGTGTCCAGTGGCATTCTTTTGTTTCCCGCTGTGATTCTGTAGTGACGGTACGGTTAGGTTTAGGATTGGAATTAGGATTCGATCGGATTAGCTCAATACAATGCAGACAAGAGTCACAGAATTCGGCACGACACCACAACACAACCTTGTTTCTGCAGTTCTTCCGGAAAGACTCGGGAGAATAAATACTATGACAATTAAACATTTATTAACAGCCCAGCAAGCAATCAAGTTCTTTGGCGTAGGACCCGTCCGTAGCTTGCAATCCGAGGCAGGGGCGCAGCCGACCCCCTGCGAGGTACGGGAAGGGACCATCCTGGTGGTGTTGGGGAGGATGGAGGTTAATGGAAGCGTTAACATCTGCGAACTCAGACGTGTGTACCAAACTTTTATACCACAACAAGTATAAGGATATGATTGGATAGATGAGAAGGTAATAAGTGACGTAACAATTGAGTCTTCGCGGCAGAACTTATGCTAAAGCTTTCATTGACTTGGCATGTTTCCCATAACAGCGTGAGAAAGTCACACTATGTGAAATGTTCAGCGCTGTCAGACTGAACCAGATTTGAAAAGGGTCTCAAAGCACATTTGAATGTCGCTCAAAACGGATTCGTAAATTTGTTTGCCGTTCGCACTTGCTTATGATCGGATTCCAATCGGATTTGCAAAAAAAGTCTTAACTTTCTCCAGTTTCATGCAGTCCTGAATGTTCCCTAATGCGCTGAGGACAGGTGTCAGACGCTCTGAAGATTCACGAACGCCTCTGCAGCTTTAGGGATGATGTCATCATTCCTGCTTTAACCTCATGAATGTGTAATGTCTGGCTCTGGGTTGAGTTTCAGAGCCAGCTTCACGTCCACACTAAGCCTGTCTGCATTTTAAAACAATAAACTAATTAACGAGTAGAACTAAAGGGCAAGTGGTGCTTTACAACTGAGTCAAACTGAGTGAAATTTGACTCTTGGTGACAAGAATTGTGTAACTATATTCTGGTTTTCCTTTCGCTCTCATCCTCGCTTTTTTCTTTCTTTCCTACAAATCCATAAAGGAAAGGAAAATGATCAAAATAATACCGAAATAGAAGCATGAATACACAAAGTAGCCTGTGTTTTCTGCTGTGCAGGTGTGTGATGAGTCATGATGATTTAATTCACCCATCTGGATATTCATTAAATTATCTTCTTTTGTGTTCCTCGGCAGAAAGAAAGTCTTACGGGTTTGGGACTACATGAGCAGGGCTTACAAACAACTTTTTTTTCCACACCTGCCAATGGCCAAAGATTATTCCATAATAAAGTTACAAAAGTTATTCAGTCAAGAGCAGTGAGTGATTTTTTTCTTTGTCTTTGTTGTTTGATTAACATAAAAACATAGAGATTGCAGCAGGAATATTAGGCGTCTGTCACTTTAAGATCCAATACACAGATACACATGTTATCTTTCTCAACTGTCTACGTTCCCTCAAGACATGTGACCCTGGACCACTAAGCCAGTCAATTAAATTGAGATGTATACACCATCTAAAAACTCAATAAATAAGCTTTCCATTGATGTGTGGTTTGTTAGGATAGGGCAATCTGAGGGTGCAAAAATATCGAAACATTGAGAAAATCTCCTTTAAAGTTGTGCATTTATGTTCACGATTGTGCTGCATTCACTCACAAAAATACATGTTTTATATATTTACGGTAGGACATTGACAAAATATCTTCATGGAACATGATCTTTACTTAATATCCTAATGATTTTTGGCATAAAAGAAAAATCGATAATTTTGACCCATACAATGTATTGTTGGCTATTGCCACAGATATACCCGTGCGACTCCAGACTGGTCACATATGTTTACCAGAGACGGGCATTTTTGACGTAGCTTTGTATGAATTTATCCGTTCAAGCGCAAGAAGACGTGAAACGGATCGTAATTCAGTATTAGAGAACTGTGTGACGCTACTTATCAGATTGATGCCGTCTCATATACCCGCCAAATTTGATTCTTCAGATTTATTTTATTCTTTTAAAGTGTTGAAAACTATGTGTTACTATAAACCAAATGTTTAATAAACAACTTTTGTGGACCCTTAACTTTTCAGTGAATTCCCGCTTCCTGTCATTTTAAATTAGTGCTGGGCAAAGATTAATCGCGATTAATCGCATTCCAAAATAAAAGTTTGTGTTTACATAATATATGTGTGTGTACTGTGTATAATTATTTTGTATATATTAATACACACATATGCATGTATATATTTAAGAAATATTTGCATATACACTGTATATATATATTAATATACATACATTATATTATACATAAATATACATATATATATAACACTTTTTTCTAAAATACATTCATGCATGTCTGTGTATTTATATATACAAAATAATTATACACAATACACACACATATATTATGTAAACACAAACTTTTATTTTGGATGCGATTAATCTTTGCCCAGCACTAATTTAAATACAAATTCCAATTCAACTTCCTGTCTGTTTCGGCCAATGCCATTCTTATTGACCTCCTTCTTTGCTCCTCTGATAGACATGATCCTGGTTTGTAAAATTAGCCGGGATCACGGCATTGTCTGCATATGTCGGTTTGAGCTAACCCGTCTTACTTAGGAACGCCGAGGTCAGGCTGAGAAGCACGGCTATCCCAGAGTGCTCGGGAAGGCTTGAGCGTTTCGTTCAGATGCATGGCTCTGATTTCAGGAGGGATTACGTCTGTCTGCTGGGTGAACCACACCTTGCTCTCATAACATTTAAACACTTCCCCGGCTGGACCCACAGCATCCCACAGTCCCCTCTCTGACAGCAGCACCATTATATTTAGTGGGAAAGATCTTGTTCGCCAGTATTGGAAGTGTTCCCTGTTTGCGTGTTTGTGTAAATCCAATTAAAGACAGTTGTACGTCCCCACACCAGCTTCCCTCACAGCTGCTCATTATTTGTTGTGGGAAAATGAAGTCTGGATTTAGCAGGTCATCGAGTCAGAGAGAAGGAGAGTGTGGAAAAAAAGGGGAACGTGGGCTTATAATTGTTTTACATTTTTTTAATATTGATTAATAAAAAGCCACTTTAGCACACTTGAAAAGAGAACACTTTCATGTGAGTACACTTTTAAAAAGTGCTCTTTGTAATAATGTAAAATTAATAGTTTTATTTTAAATCATTATGTTTGTTGTGCTTTAAAGAAGTACACTTATTTTGATGTGTTGAATCTATAATGTGCCATCATCAAGAACCATATAGTTGAACCCTGTGCAACTGGTTCTTGTGAAGAGAAGGTCTCTGTGCTGAAGAACCTTCACGTTTAATAATCAATGAGTAATCGCATGTGGAGGACGCATGAATGTTGAGTTCAGTCTCTTATAACCCTAATCATTTTTCAAAGCCAGGCGGTTGATGTTCATCTTCTGATGTGTGTGTGTGTGTGTGTTCTGCTGCTCATGCTTCATTGTGCATCAGTCTACAGCTTTACAGAAAAAGTCTTTTGCTGTCCGGTGGGACTCGGCGAGGACAGAGATGCATACACACAGTTGGGTTGAAGAACACACACGCCTTTGACTAAACACTGTGCTGAAAAGCATCAGACACCTGCTCTAACACTGCTGTGATGTCAGAGAGACAGACAGAGAGAGACAGAGAGAGAGACAGAGAGAGAGACAGAGAGAGACAGAGAGAGAGAGAGAGAGAGAGAGAGAGAGAGAGAGAGAGAGAGAGAGAGAGAGAGAGAGAGAGAGAGAGAGAGAGAGAGAGAGAGAGAGAGACTCCACAGTTTACTCTTTTATGGCCATAGATATTACAGCTCATGATTCATGAGTTTATGCTTTTGATTAGTGCTTTCAGCAGCGTGATGTGAGCTGGATAAACTGTGGACGAGTAGATGCTTTGAGAAGTTCACTGGAAGAAAGGATAGAGATGTTCTCTGAATGGATGATGTAAGGTAAGGTGAAGAGTGTAAAACGGGTCTCTATTACACACACACACGCACACACACACACACACTGCCCCTATCCCTAAACCTACCCATCAAAGGAAACATTCTGCATTTTTAAATTTTTAATAAAACATTGTTTTTTATGTTTTTGAGCTATTTGAATGAGGACTCATGAGATGTCCTCATAAACCACGTTTAAGTTGTAATGCCAGTGTAATACACATGTCATTATACAAATTTGTGTCCTCATAAATCACATAAACAAGAACACACACACACACACACACACACACGGCAGCAGCTGCTGGGAGTCATTAGACATCAGATGCACCTCGTCTGTTTAGATGGCATGTCAGATCTTTGTCCTATTCTCCCTTTCTCGCCTGAATCACAATAAGTGGGTCAGTGTGTGAATACACTCCAGCCTCAGGCACGACATCACGCCACAATAACACACCTGCCAACGTTAACACACAATCAATGTGCAAAATGTCTACAAGCACATGCAACTTGCAAGAACAGCCCGACACTATCATAACAGCCTGTGCGCACACACACACACACACACACACACACAGATACACACACACGCATGCACACAGATACACACACACACACACACACACACACACACACACACACAGATGCATACACGCACGCACGCACACACACACACACACACACACACACACACACACACACACACACACACACACACACACACACACACACACACACACACAGAGTGTCTAATTGTCTGATCTAGATCTGAGAGATGAATGTGGACTCAAAAGAGCTATAGCTATTTACATTTATAAATGTGTGTGTGTGTGTGTGTGTGTGTGTGTGTGTGTGTGTGTGTGTGTTTATATGAAGCTGTTGTAGGTGTGTATACATATATCTTAAGAATTTTGTTTTAGTGTCATTAAAAAAAACTGCTATCTTTGCCATTGTTGATATACAATTGCTCATCATAAAATGTAAAGTGGTCACAAAATAATGAATAAAATATTTGTAAAAATTGCACACACACACACACACACACAGATACGCACGGCACGCACGTTCATGTTGAGAAGAGGAAGAGTTGCTGTAGTCGAGCACATTTGTGAGTCAGCTCAAACTTTAAGCATCCATCTTTTCACATGCAATAGAAAGTCACTCTGTGTGCACACACACACACACACACACACACACACACACACACACACACACACACACACACACACACACACACACACACACACACACACACACACACACACACACACACACACACACACACACACACACACACACACACACACAGGGGACATCAGAGATTTATTTTACATCTTGTGAAAAGGGCATTTTACCGGCCCTTTAAATATATTTGTTTTAGCAATTATTTATTATAGGCCTATACTCACATTTAATCAAATATGAAGCAGAGATAAAATATTAATTGCTGCAATTTAGGCTACTGTCTACTGTTTAATCAGATAGGTTGTGATTATTGCCATTATAGTTAATGTAATGATAAAACAGTAAGAGGTCCAGTCCAGTCAAGTAACATGAGCTAATTAATATTCATGAGCCAAGCCATTGTCTTCTGTCATTGCTCTGTTCAATAGCGCCACCTGTAATCTTGCGTAACACTGCACTTATTCTGTACATGAACAGAGACGATATATATAGTGAAGACTTAGGCCTATACATACATGTTTTTGAAGGGCAGCATTGTTGCACAAAACACTTTTAAATTGAATATGAATTGTTAATTTGGAAAACATCGAAAACATGCTTGATATTAAAACATGACTAACCTGTCCACATACTCTTCGTTTCTCATGAGTGTGTCATGTCCTCAGATCCACAAAGAGTCATTACACCTTCAGGAAACTGTCAATCTGAAGGCAATTTAACAGTCACACGCATCAACAGCACCAGTGTGTTATACACGCATAACATCAGTTTAAAGCATGTGTTGATGGAGCTTGTCATCAGATGGACTTTTGATGAGAGATATGGCTGCCTTTTTTGACTGTACATTTTTTTATAGGCAGCAACTGTAACTATTCGAAAGCAAAGGGTGTTTTCCCTTTGTGTGTTACGGAAGCAATATTAAGATTATTGACATGCTTTACATTTCTGCGGAAATGCCTAAAAAGTTGTCTTGAAGACAAATAGAAAGTGTGCCAGATTTTTACATATGATTTCTAAATGGTTTCTATGAATCTTTAAACCTTCATTAATAATGCAGAGTGAACTCCTCCAATTCACTTAGAGACAACAAGCAGTTGTATAACAGAACAGGTCCATTTCTGCCGGACATTCTTCATAATGAACATTTCCTTTCCCCTGAAACACAACATAATACAATGTATAATTCGAAGAATTGGGGAAAACACCTGTGAAAAAATCAAAACGGAGAAAAGTCTTCATATTAACACAGTATTGTTGGACCATATTAGGTAATACTGACTTTCACTGAGTTTAAAAGCGTCCCAGGATGCAAAGAAGAAGCTCAAATATAAGAGTTTTCATTGGTGTCGCATGTTTATCATTCCCAGACTTCAATTTGTGTTATTTTAGAGTTTTAATGATTTTACTATTATTCTGAAATTCTGTTTTTATTTAGCCCTAAAATTATTATTTACATTTACATTTTTATATATTACAGCTTATATAACTTGTTAAAACGCCTCAAAAAGTATCACATTAGGAGTCTCTGCCGACATCTTGTGGGGGAAAAAAAATATAACATGATATTTCATAACTCTTGCCACTAGATGGCCTTATAGCTCTATATGGAGCAAATAAACTGTTCCTCTGGGTCCTAAAGTCAGTTCCTCATATTTGTTTCTTCTTTTCTGCATTCAGGTATATATTTTAAATGTATAAAATATTTTTTTGGGTAAAATTGTAGATTTTTTTTTACTCTCCCATTTTCTATTTCCCATTCGTTCCAATGGGACTGTAATTGACCCGCGAAGGAAGGATTTGTTACTATTTTTATTGCAACCAACTAAACTCGAATCCAGTCAATGTGTGTGTGTGTGTGTGTGTGTGTGTGTGTGTGTGTGTGTGTGTGTGTGTGTGTGTGTGTGTGTGTGTGTGTGTGTGTGTGTGTGTGTGTGTGTGTTTCAAGTTCAATTGTGACAAAAGTCTTAAGGTCTTGGACCACTCCGATGAGCACTCACTTTTTAAAAATGAGAAGAAAATTAATGTCGGGTCAAAATGACCCAAGGAAAGAGCTTTAAGAGACTTTATTTTTTCTCTTTTAAAACATGCACAGTTTTCTTAAAGAATCATCTGTTTGCTTTGATATCGCATATATGAACACTCAAAATCAGCATGGCTGCTTAGCATCTTGAGATGGTTTTGTGGGTTAACACTTAAAGGGCTGGTAAAATGCCCTTTTCAGAAGATGTAAAATAAATCTCTGATGTCCCCAGAGTGTGTGTGTGAAGTTTTAGCTCAAAATACCCCGCAGATATTTTTATATAGCATGTTAAAGTTGTCACTTTTTGAGGGTTTGCAAAAAACGCACCATTTTGTGCCTGGCCCTTTAAATGCAATTGAGCTGCTGCAGGGGGCGGGGTTTCAAGAGCTCGTGTGTGTGTGTGTGTGTGTGTTAGCAGCTGCGATTACCTCACGCAGACACACTAAAATGACAGAAACTGTTCTGTCTTTAATGTTAAAACGGAGACAGACAAAGATGAAGAGAGTCAAGAAGAAGTGACGACATGTAGAAGCAACAGGACGTCTCTGAATGGTTAGTTGATGAATTTATGTTGCTGATGTGGAGTTAACTATCTTCAATTAGCATATTCTGTCATGATAATCTATAAATCGCTCGTATAGGAACTGTTGTGAGACGAACACAGAGTGACTTTCTATTGCGTGTGAAAAGATGGATGCTAAAGTTTGAGCGACTCACAAACGTGCTCGACTACAACAACTCTTCCTCTTCTCAACATGAACGTGCATGCCGTGCGTATCTCTTTGTGTGTGTGTGTGCAATTTTTACAAATATTTTATTCATTATTTTGTGACCACTTTACATTTTATAATGAGCAATTGTATATCAGCAATGGCAAAGATAGCAGTTTTTTTTAATGACACACTAAAACAAAATTCTTAAGATATAACTGTGCGGCGGTACCATGGGTGCAGCAGGCGTAATGATATGACGAAGCACCTGAAAATAGTCCCCAGCTCGGTAACTTCCAACATGACCGGGACTAAGTTTGTGTAGTTTTTAGGCGGCAAATTAGGTTTCCAAATAAATACGGTTCGGGATCAGCACCAAAGTAAACGTCATCTAAATCGTCTCTCACAAATGTCTCCATGCTACAAGGCTCCCTGTGCAAGCAGGTTGTCACGTTGGTTTGTTGACGGCAAGTGCTTTAACTACAGAAGAGTCAAGTTTTAAATAGGAAAAATATTGAAACTCGTTGGTCATTTTGAAAGAAATGCTACTGGACCCATCAGAATCAATGATCTATGCTAAGCTATGCTAAAACTGGTACCGTCAGAACCGGAGTTCGGCTGAATGGATTCGAAAACGGTAAAACTCGACTGTTTAACTCTGGGGGAGTTGTAAAATGAGCCTATTTCCAAAAAAAGTGGAGTATCCCTTTAACATGGACTGCGTGTTCCCGGGGGCGGGGTTTATGTAAATTTAGGGTTTGTGATGTCACTAACCCGGGAGGAATGTCGTCTAGTCCCTACCAGCCTTTGTAACTTTGCAGATGTTGTTTATGATCAAACAGCAACATTACACACTAACTAAAGTTAGAAAAGTGAAATCATACTCAACCACCCCTTTAAAACTTCCCTTGTTTGAATGGATAAATGCTCATTGTAACTCGTGTGAGGGCGGCCAGTATTGCAGTTTTGGCGTGCATTTGATGCGCACATTATGGCGTGTAATACGCACGCACTCCACACCCCTAATCCTACCCAAGGGGTTTGCAATGCGTATCATATGCACGCAAAAAAAATGTTGGCGTATAAATGGCACGATAAATAAAATGTGTGCTATAGATACGCACGTTGATGAGACCGTGTTGGATCAGACCTCGGGAACGCTTCGGGACACAGGACAGGCTCAGATCACTCCTCATTAGAAATGCTTCCTCTCTAGCTGTGAGCTTGATCAGATTCCCATCAGAAATTCCAGACATTTTTTCCACAGCGTTCCTCGAGTTCCTTGCAGCGGGAGCATGCGGCTTGTCTGCGGGCGGCGTGTTCACTGCTGTTCAACGGGCTCCACACCACAGACCCCCTCAGGTTCTCAGCATCTCTCTCTCTCTCTCTCTCTCTCTCTCTCTCTCGCTCTCTCTCTCGCTCTCTCTCTCTCTCTCTCTCTCTCTCTCTTTCTCTCCTGCTCTCTGTCTCTCTCTCATGCACATTCCAATCCCAGGTTACCAGGACAGCGGCCAAAAATCCCTGCTCTCCAGTAATGAGCCTGTGAGCTGGGCATGAGCTCCTGGATCAGATGGGAACTCGAAAGGGGCTTCTTGGGTTCATTTATGGTGCAAAGGTGAGGTGTGTATAGGATTCAGGAACATTTGTATGTTTGAAACAAATAAAAGTTAACCCTCTATGGTACGGTGTTGCCTCCAGGCAACATAGTCTATTTTAGTTGATTTTTATCAGACACCCATTGAAATCAGACACCCATTTATTGGTCAACCTTTCTCAGGGGAGAAGAACTCAAATACTTATCAATGAAAGTGCAAAAATATCATCAAAGGTTTTAGAGGACATCACAAAAACTGTGTGTTGCCTAAAGGTAATATTGCACCACAATGGAATCGCATAAGGCCATACTAGGTTGGATACAAATTATATTTGTAAGAAAAATTGTTTTTTTGCGTTATTTTTGTAATGCACTTACAAGAATAGTAATAAGTCAAGTCATCTTCATTTATATAGCGCTTTTAACAATGTATATTGTTTCAAAGCTGCTTTACAGATATAAACGTATAATTTAAGGTAACAGATTGTTTTGGCTTTATAGCAGTTCTTGAATAATGTTATTCTCCAGCTAAAGTAAGTTTTGATCGATTCACTTCCGTCGCAACGATCATTAGTTATTAAATTAGGGACCGCTAAGACGACACCGTTCTCTCTACACAGACTTTAAACACACACTCTATATGTATATCTGCTCATATTATGATCTGCACATTTTCTAAAGCACCTAAAAAATGTATAAAACACAACTGTCAGGTGACGAGGGTGAGGATGAGGAGTCAAACTGTGATGAGGAAGACGAGGTCATAGTGAATCCTGCAGGGTGAGAGTGAAGATGTGATAATGATGAAGATAGATATGATAACTTGATATGATAACTTGATGATATGATGGTTTGGTAATAGTTGTGTTCCACTATGCTACAATGTTGCCTGCGATGAAGATACGGACATTTGTAATACATAAAAAACTGGATAAATGTGTTTGTTCAAGTGTCTGGTTAAAGAAATTTATGTTTTCAATACATATATTTATTTGTTCTATACGTGAAAATGTCAAAATGTTTCAATTTGTCCGTTGTGGACCATTTTTTAAAGTGTGTTGCCTCAAGGCAACATTGTACCACAACTTTTAAAAATGAAATGAATGAAAATTTAATGAAAATGTTTATTGATATTGTTATAGAGTCCCATTTTAAGCAGGAAAAACACCACAAATATGTTTTTCCTCAATTATATCATGTTTCGCACCATAGGGTTGTTAAATAACTAATAATCCATATGGATTTTTTTTTCATCTAGCAGGTGAAAATAAGTCTGATTACATCTAATCAAGTGTTGTGCAATGGGTTAACCAAATATTAACGCTGAAGCTTATGAGAAATAGTAATGATAGTGATAGACGACCACATGCATAAAAAAATAATGTGAGTTATTCTATAGCCTCTTTATGAAGAGTTAATTTTTTCCTCTTCTAGAAACTTTCCTGATTTACTTCGTTTGGTTGGTGTTGGACCGACTGAAACAGTGAACAGTGAAATCAATATGGGTTCACAGGATGACATTATGGAAAAGAAAGCGTTCTGCCCATGATAACGCTGGGAAACGGCAGATCGTCTACCTCGTGTGAGATTGATTAATTTTCTCAGACGGCGTTTGAGTTTAGCAGCAGAATATCAATAGGCATCTGAGAGGTGCGCACGGTTCGATCAGTCGGTCTTCAGGGGAAAGATCGTCAAGAAACTTATTAACAAACGATTTGTGGAGGAAAAACTGTTGTGAATTCTTATAAAATCGGCCAACCTTTCCCAAATCCGCACAAAGGCCACGGCGCAATACCAAACTAATTTTTCACTTAAGGCACTTGCGAGTCAACCCACCAAAGGTCGGCTCCCAGGGTAGCGCAGGAGAATGAAGACATTAAATGTGCTCTATGTATTGATTGGTTTGTTATTAGTTGGGGAGAGAGAGGAAGAATCAAGGCAGAAAAGTTGTGCGATGAAGACCCGAGGTCTAAAGAGCATCCGGCAATAAAAGGAGGATTTGGATCAGGTAGAAAACAACTGTTGACTGTTGATGCTAAACTCAACATGGCTTGAAGTCCTTTAGTAAGACAGATAGACATCTAGAAAGAGTCAAAAACTGATGAAAGTGGGTTTTCTGAATGGCTGTGTGATTGCTCCATTCAGTTCTGCTATTAAGATATCATCTATTTCAGATCCAGTTCTCTGTCCAGTCTCTGAAAGCAACGTTAAAGCAACACGAGACCATGTTTGGAGGTTGGTATGGGAAATTATTAATTGCTATATCAGATACTTGTCATAAAAGCAATGTAAATTTGATTAAAATTGAGTTTTGCACAGGTAAGCACCACCCATACAATTGTTTGTATGTATAATAATTGCACAAGAACTGGATTTTTGAATGTTATTCAATACTCATTTTATAATTTTTTAGATAACAATTTACAATAATGTTCCAATAAGACCTACACACTCTTAAGCATTTGCCTATTTAAATCCAAAAAGCGATGATTTATTTAAGAATATAAACTTTTCTTTAGGCCAATACAACTTCTCAAGAATTCAATTAAAAAAACAAAATGAAAGATGATTGCAGGTGAGATGGGAATGCTGTATGAGAGAGAGAGAGAGAGAGAGAGAGAGAGAGAGAGAGAGAGAGAGATTGATGCTTGTCACAAAAAGAGAGAGTTGACGACCAATCAGTGATACACACACACACACACGCACACACACACTGAATTCTAAATTTTCACAGAATTCTGAAATGTTCATAGTGCTCTGCCATTTTTTTTGGACATTTTTTTTAATTATTATTTTCTGTACTAAATGTTCTAAATCATTTTCTATGTTGTATTGATGCTTTGGCAGAGAGAGAGAGAGAGAGAGAGAGAGAGAGAGAGAGAGAGAGAGAGAGAGAGAGAGAGAGAGAGAGAGAGAGAGAGAGAGAGAGAGAGAGAGAGAGAGAGAGAGAGAGAGAGAGAGAGAGAGAGAGAGAGACCCTGAGGTATCAGCATCCCACATGGTTTGCATTTCTCCAAATCCCACCAACAATCTCCTCAGAACAGAACGGGTCATCACGGAAATCCAGAGGAAGATTCTGCAGGGGACTGGGCATGATGGGACAGGGGTCGGGATTTGAGTCTTATTAAAACATGCTTTATATGCTCCGGGGATTATTGTAAACTTGGATAAAGAAACATTCTTTTGCTTGAGCAAAAGCAATGCAGATAATGATCAACAAAGATTTATGACTGATAACTAAGTCTAGGATGGTTATTGCTTTTGTAAACATTTACTGTGACCTGGTCCAAAAGGGAAAATGTGCTATTTAAAGGGATATTTCATATTGTAAATAGTCAATTCGTCATTGAAGTACTGTAGAATATTAAAAAAGAATATCCAGACATTATAAGTTTTGGATAAAGCCTCTCTTTTCTCTACTTTAGGCGGATGTCCAAGACCCCCTGATCCAGCGTGACAACACTAAAGCTTCTGCTTAACTCAATTAAACCCGTAACTGCGTGGACAGTCTGGGTAAATATTATCGTAAACTTCTCCACCTTCCTACAATGACAGATATTGCCATGTTCACATGAGATGATCGTGTGATGTTCACCAAACAACAAGAATGTTCAATATATCAAATACAATATAACAAATGCAACTTTTGATTTTAATAATGTATTAATAAATGTTGAAATGGGCAAAACTCAAATAATTTGAGGTAATCGGTTACATACAATTTTTCAAGTTAAGAAATGTAACATTTAAGCAGAACTTGCAGATTTTTATTTGTACTTTGAATTACTCGTAACTTTAAATACTTGAGTAAGCTAATTCATACACTACTTAAAATGTTCATGTAATATCAATTTAAATATTTTAAGTAGTGGAAACTTGCTTTAACCACTGGTTAATAACCAGCCAATGCAATAAATGCTATCTTTCTAATTGGTTAAACAATGTTTTTATAACCGTAATATAGCATAACACAACAATATAAAACATTTATCAAGCTCATTCTCCACTCGTCCCAACAAAAACCCCCAAAATAACAGAAACTCTTCTAAACTAGCAAAACAAAACATTAAACACTAATAAATCTCCCACTTAACATTATTCTGGCACAAAAAAACAAAACAAAAAAACATTATAGTTCATTTGAGCTTTTACTCTCCCTTTTGAGTGTCATGGCAAAGCATGCTGGGAAACAGAAATTCCGGCTGTTAAATTTAAGTTTGACTAAATTTAAAGAAACAAGTTCATAAAACTAAAAACAATAAAACAATGAAACATGCCTAAAATGTGTCAGTTTTGTGAACTCTAAGTTCTAAATACTCATAAAAGTTCATTTGATGGAACTAATTTGTATAATTTGAGTTGGCTCTACTCAACCGTTATTGTTTACAGTAAATGCTGTAGAAGAAGTATTGCTCATTGTTACAGTAGTTCATGTTAACTTTAACTAGTTTTAACAAATGAAACCTTATTGTAAAGTGCGACTGAAATAGTTGTATTCACGGCCATGTCTTTGATGTCAACTGTCCTCCTGACCTGTGACGTCTGTCCTGTTGCTCGGATGCTTTAATGAAAGGTGAGTCCTCACGTCTCCCACCCGCGGTAACCTTCAGCAGCCGCTGCGCTGGGGGCACAGACAACAATCCCAGGATTCGGTGTGCTTTTGTCCGGAAATAACAGACACAAACTGGGGGTCAGACGCTGAGCTCAGGAATTCAGATGAAAGACGTAGTCTATACAGCAGGTGGGGATGCTTAGCTTTAATCAAAAGATGATTGCTTTTGTTTGGCTGATGTTTGACTTCTCTTGTTTTTTAGTCTTTTGCTTCAGGCCAGACATGACATTTCTTTTGCTACATTTTGAGATGTGACGGCAATTTTACAGGTGAACCATGGATCAATGTTGTTATTTCTTTGTATATATACACGGTACAAAAATGCTTGTAATTAAGTTTTTTTTTTTTAAGTTGCAATAAACAGTAAAAAGTTAATTGTAAGTTATCTGACCAAAAATGTATAGAAACTTGTCATTTTAAAGTAAAATATTGTTTAGGAAAAAAAAGTAAACTTGTGAAAATATGGATTTCCTTATTTACATTGAAAATTAATATTTAATATATCAAGAGAATACATCAAATGTTATGGTGTTTTACTTTGAATGTTTTAATGAAATGAAATGTAAGTCAATATGTGGCCATTTTACATTGTACCATTTCTGGTGGTACACATTAATGTATAATAAACATTTACAGACATTAAAATACCTTTTTGTAAACTACAGCTGCCAGTTAGTTTCAAAGTGCAACTAACAAAAAAAAAAAAAAAAAAGGTTTTACAAACTACACTCAAAAGTTTGGGGTCATTACATTTTTAATGGTTTTGAAAGAAGTCTCTTCTGCTCACCAAGAGCATTTTGATAAAAAATACAGAAAAAGCAACAATATTCTGAAATATTATTACAAATCAAAATAACTGTTTTCTATTTGACATTTTCTATGTAAAATGTAAAATTTCAGCATCATTACTCCAGTCTTCAGTGTCACACGATCCTTCAGAAATCATTGTAATATGTTGATTTGAACATTTCTGATTATTAATGTATAAACAGTTGTGCTGCTTCATATTTTTGTGGAAACCATGATCATTTTTTTCAGGATTCTGTCGTCTTTCTAATCATCATCAGGTGCTTTTGGGTTATAACGGGCGGGTTTTTGATTGAAACAAAAAGTATATTTGTATCTGTTTGCTCATGTATGCTATCATGCTCATACACAGTATACATGTATATGCCAGCATTTGATTCTGAGTTCACAGGTGAATGCATGTTTCTTTCCCATGACCTCAGATCTTCATCTTTAAGTGCAAATCCGTGAGTGCAGATCCAGCTGGGCCTCTCTAGATCCCAGCAGATGTTCCTGTCTCTAGTCTTCTCCATCCAGGGATCTGCAGATCCAAATATCTTTCTAGATCTGCTCCAGGTGAACAATGGATTCTTCTTACATGTTTATTCCCTTTCACATACAGATTATGGACTGATGAAGACTTGTTTTTCTTGCACAAACGATGTTATTCTGACCTCAAATGTTTTTACCAAAGCGCGTGATTTTAACATGCATTTTTTTTTACTAATACATTTTAAGATTTGCACCACATAATCAGCATATGTTGAATTTATGCCATATAGTAAACTTGCTCAGTAGCTCATGTGCAACAGAATTGCATTTGCATGAGTCACGCGACGATTAATAGTCACGATAAACAGCACAAAGACTTGATATGGTTGCTTGAGCATGCATTTCTATCTCATATTTGCTTTTGTTAACACTATCGGTTAGATTTCATCGCATATTTCATTTCCAAACTGAAGCTATACTTACAAGAACTGTAAAAAAACTTTGCAGATTCACGTTCATCGTTCTGAACGGGATTTTGGCGCCACTAACATTGAAAAGTAAATAATTACAAAGAAATGGTAACACAAGTCAGTATTGTACTAATTGTAAATTAAGTGTGATTGTAGTTGTAAAATTGTATATTTTAATGTTTTGTATTTTACTTGTATGAAATTTTGTCTTATTGACTACGGGCGGAAAATAGCACTTGTGCTATAACCTGGCACAATGCATCTCTCTTTGTTTTGATACAAGGTTAATGTTCATTTGTGCATTGTCCCTGTTTAAATAAAATGAATCTGAATCTGAAAGTCAAATGTAAAACCTTAAAGAGGTAGTTGGCTATTTTCTTGTAAAACATACTCCAGTAGCTAATCATTGTTTTATACTATATATAATATACTTATACAATTTTTATAACACTCTTGTTGTTTTTACGGTGAAGCAATGTAAAATAATTTTCCCGAAATGTCCCCACAGGCACATTTTTCCAACCGTCCTTCCCGAAGCTTTTGCACAAATAAAGAAAGAAAAAAATTCTTGCTCACAGGACAGTCTCCTCTTACAACAGCATTTGTGAAGCTCAAACCTGAACTCTATGAAGTATAGCTGGTAGGTTTCAATCTAAGTTCCCTCCGTCGTTCTGAGTTCTGCTCCACCTCGAGCTCACGTGAGACAAGGCCTGGGTCTTATCAAACAGACTTTTGTTCTCCACGGCTTGGCTCGGGTCTCTGAGGATGAGAGATGCAGTTAATACCCAGGGAAGTGGCCCTAATCGCCCGGCGCTATTACTGCGGCCAATATCAGCGGGGATGACAGACTTATTGATTCCAGAGCCGCAGGTGGACACAGGTGACTGCCCTCCTCCACGGCGGGGGTTTGATCTGCGCTCGGCTGGGCAAGAACGGCTCTGTCTCACCTGCGCTGTCGTGGCATGCGGAGTCCATCTTTTGGTGGTTTTAATGTAATGATGGTGGAAATTATGTAAGTCAATATGTGGCCACCGGATTGTCCAAACAGTACAAATGAAAAAAAAAAAGAAAGAAAAAAAAGACCAAACAATGAAAAACATTTTTGGAGAATAAATGGAGAAAATTAATGTTTGATATGATTATGGAATAAATGTGATGTCTGGCAACTTATGTTCTTGTTCCCCCCCCCCCCAAAAAAGCAAAAAAAAAGTAAAGAACAACAGAAGAGAACAAAACAAAATAAAGCACAATGAGTAATGCAAGCATTGCTGAGAGCAATTCAAGATTTAAAGTGATTATAGAGATGCAGCCTCAGAATCAGATTGGCAGAATGCCATGGAATTTGCAGATAGATTATTCGAGAATGGTTTGGTCAATCAAAAAGCTTTTTTTTTTTTTGCCAGCATGATCTGAAGATGATCTGAGCCGATATTGATGGAAATCAGACCAACAATCTAGGAGGACTTCAAAAAAGTGTTTTATTTGGGAAAATTAAAAATAGCGGATTTTTTATGATGGAACATAAAATGTCATTCAATGTCATTCTCGTGTTACGCATCACGTTTGAGTTTCTGCAAGAACCAATGAGGTTCATTCTCATGTTACGCATCACGTTTGAGCTTCAGCAAGAACCAATGAGGTTCATTCTCGTGTTACACAACACGTTTGAGCTTCAGCAAGAACCAATGAGGATCATTCTTGTGTTACGCAGCACGTTTGAGTTTCTGCAAGAACCAATGAGGATCATTCTCATGTTACGCAGCACGTTTGAGCTTCAGCAAGAACCAATGAGGTTCATTCTCGTGTTACACAACACGTTTGAGCTTCTGCAAGAACCAATGAGGATCATTCTCGTGTTACGCTGCACGTTTGAGTTTCTGCAAGAACCAATGAGGATCATTCTCATGTTACGCAGCACGTTTGAGCTTCAGCAAGAACCAATGAGGTTCATTCTCGTGTTACGCAGCACGTTTGAGCTTCTGCAAGAACCAATGAGGTTCATTCTCGTGTTACGCAACACGTTTGAGCTTCTGCAAGAACCAATGAGGATCATTCTCGTGTTACGCAGCACGTTTGAGCTTCTGCAAGAACCAATGAGGTTCATTCTCGTGTTACGCAACACGTTTGAGTTTCTGCAAGAACCAATGAGGATCATTCTCGTGTTACGCAACACGTTTGAGCTTCTGCAAGAACCAATGAGGATCATTCTCGTGTTACGCAACACGTTTGAGTTTCTGCAAGAACCAATGAGGATCATTCTCGTGTTACGCAACACGTTTGAGCTTCTGCAAGAACCAATGAGGATCATTCTCGTGTTACGCAACACGTTTGAGTTTCTGCAAGAACCAATGAGGATCATTCTCGTGTTACGCAGCACGTTTGAGCTTCTGCAAGAACCAATGAGGATCATTCTCGTGTTACGCAACACGTTTGAGTTTCTGCAAGAACCAATGAGGATCATTCTCGTGTTACGCAGCACGTTTGAGCTTCTGCAAGAACCAATGAGGTTCATTCTCGTGTTACGCAACACGTTTGAGTTTCTGCAAGAACCAATGAGGATCATTCTCGTGTTACGCAACACGTTTGAGCTTCAGCAAGAACCAATGAGGTTCATTCTCGTGTTACGCAACACGTTTGAGTTTCTGCAAGAACCAATGAGGTTCATTCTCGTGTTACGCAACACGTTTGAGTTTCTGCAAGAACCAATGAGGTTCATTCTCGTGTTACGCAACACGTTTGAGTTTTTTCAAGAACCAATGAGGTTTATTCTCGTGTTACGCATCACGTTTGAGCTTCAGCAAGAACCAATGAGGTTCATTCTCGTGTTACGCATCACGTTTGAGTTTCTGCAAGAACCAATGAGGTTCATTCTCGTGTTACGCATCACGTTTGAGCTTCAGCAAGAACCAATGAGGATCATTCTCGTGTTACGCATCACGTTTGAGCTTCAGCAAGAACCAATGAGGATCATTCTCGTGTTACGCATCACGTTTGAGCTTCTGCAAGAACCAATGAGGATCATTCTTGTGTTACGCAGCACGTTTGAGCTTCAGCAAGAACCAATGAGGTTCATTCTCGTGTTACGCAGCACGTTTGAGCTTCTGCAAGAACCAATGAGGTTCATTCTCGTGTTACGCAACACGTTTGAGTTTCTGCAAGAACCAATGAGGTTCATTCTCGTGTTACGCAGCACGTTTGAGCTTCAGCAAGAACCAATGAGGTTCATTCTCGTGTTACGCAGCACGTTTGAGCTTCAGCAAGAACCAATGAGGTTCATTCTCGTGTTACGCAACACGTTTGAGTTTCTGCAAGAACCAATGAGGTTCATTCTCGTGTTACGCATCACGTTTGAGCTTCAGCAAGAACCAATGAGGTTCATTCTCGTGTTACGCAACACGTTTGAGTTTCTGCAAGAACCAATGAGGTTCATTCTCGTGTTACGCAGCACGTTTGAGTTTCTGCAAGAACCAATGAGGTTCATTCTCGTGTTACGCATCACGTTTGAGTTTCTGCAAGAACCAATGAGGTTCATTCTCGTGTTACGCAACACGTTTGAGTTTCTGCAAGAACCAATGAGGTTCATTCTCGTGTTACGCATCACGTTTGAGCTTCAGCAAGAACCAATGAGGTTCATTCTCGTGTTACGCATCACGTTTGAGTTTCTGCAAGAACCAATGAGGTTTATTCTCGTGTTACGCATCACGTTTGAGCTTCAGCAAGAACCAATGAGGTTCATTCTCGTGTTACGCATCACGTTTGAGTTTCTGCAAGAACCAATGAGGTTTATTCTCGTGTTACGCATCACGTTTGAGTTTCTGCAAGAACCAATGAGGATCATTCTCGTGTTACGCATCACGTTTGAGCTTCAGCAAGAACCAATGAGGTTCATTCTCGTGTTACGCATCACGTTTGAGTTTCTGCAAGAACCAATGAGGTTTATTCTCGTGTTACGCAGCACGTTTGAGTTTCTGCAAGAACCAATGAGGATCATTCTCGTGTTACGCATCACGTTTGAGCTTCAGCAAGAACCAATGAGGATCATTCTCGTGTTACGCAGCACGTTTGAGTTTCTGCAAGAACCAATGAGGTTTATTCTCGTGTTACGCAGCACGTTTGAGCTTCAGCAAGAACCAATGAGGATCATTCTCGTGTTACGCATCACGTTTGAGCTTCAGCAAGAACCAATGAGGATCATTCTCGTGTTACGCAACACGTTTGAGTTTCTGCAAGAACCAATGAGGTTCATTCTCGTGTTACGCAGCACGTTTGAGTTTCTGCAAGAACCAATGAGGTTCATTCTCGTGTTACGCATCACGTTTGAGCTTCAGCAAGAACCAATGAGGATCATTCTCGTGTTACGCATCACGTTTGAGCTTCAGCAAGAACCAATGAGGATCATTCTCGTGTTACGCATCACGTTTGAGTTTCTGCAAGAACCAATGAGGATCATTCTTGTGTTACGCAGCACGTTTGAGCTTCAGCAAGAACCAATGAGGTTCATTCTCGTGTTACGCAACACGTTTGAGTTTCTGCAAGAACCAATGAGGTTCATTCTCGTGTTACGCATCACGTTTGAGTTTCTGCAAGAACCAATGAGGATCATTCTTGTGTTACGCAACACGTTTGAGCTTCTGCAAGAACCAATGAGGATCATTCTCGTGTTACGCAACACGTTTGAGCTTCTGCAAGAACCAATGAGGATCATTCTTGTGTTACGCATCACGTTTGAGCTTCTGCAAGAACCAATGAGGATCATTCTTGTGTTACGCATCACGTTTGAGTTTCTGCAAGAACCAATGAGGATCATTCTCGTGTTACGCATCACGTTTGAGTTTCTGCAAGAACCAATGAGGATCATTCTCGTGTTACGCATCACGTTTGAGTTTCTGCAAGAACCAATGAGGATCATTCTCGTGTTACGCAGCACGTTTGAGCTTCTGCAAGAACCAATGAGGATCATTCTTGTGTTACGCATCACGTTTGAGTTTCTGCAAGAACCAATGAGGATCATTCTCGTGTTACGCAACACGTTTGAGCTTCAGCAAGAACCAATGAGGATCATTCTCGTGTTACGCAACACGTTTGAGCTTCAGCAAGAACCAATGAGGATCATTCATGTGTTACGCAACACGTTTGAGCTTCAGCAAGAACCAATGAGGATCATTCATGTGTTACGCAACACGTTTGAGCTTCTGCAAGAACCAATGAGGATCATTCTCGTGTTACGCAGCACGTTTGAGCTTCAGCAAGAACCAATGAGGATCATTCTCGTGTTACGCAACACGTTTGAGCTTCAGCAAGAACCAATGAGGATCATTCTCGTGTTACGCAGCACGTTTGAGCTTCAGCAAGAACCAATGAGGATCATTCTCGTGTTACGCAACACGTTTGAGCTTCAGCAAGAACCAATGAGGATCATTCTCGTGTTTTTGAAGCGTCAAAGGGGTAGTTGCGTGCAGGTGTTAAAGGAGGGACAGAAATTGATTAGATTTAATCACAAAGATGAAGGAAAGTCCAATGTGTTCGGAACGGCATGAGGGGTGAGTAATTGATGACAACATTTTAATTTTTTGGGTGAACTATCCCTTTAATGCTCCATAAAATGGTGTTTGAGCAATTCATTGGCCAGCGAAGCAAACCAAGGGTCAGTATGATCTAGCGTGAGCAGTTTGGAGGACTGTGCACGCTAAGTGTTGGCAAGGTCTCTCCGGAGTTATGCCATGTTTTGTGCTTCAGTCGCTGTCTGTCAGTATCGGTGAGATTGCCGGTAGGAATATAATCATACACCATTGTGCCTTCCTGAGATCTATAATAAACCCCATTGAGTTTTCTGTCACCGCTCGCCTTGATAGTGTGTCCATCAAAATATTGATTCAGTGCGATATGTAATGGCACATTGATTTTCTGCTGAAGGTGTGGAGTGATGGACAGAAGCTGGATCTTTTTTCCTGCACGACCCAATCAAACCTCTGCACTCTCATTCTTACAGTTGAAGGAAGGGATTTTTATTGTTTTACGGCTATTGAGCTTCAGCGAAGGTTAAAGTTGGAATAATATTAATCTTTAAACCAACTCTGACAATCTATAGACTGACTCCGGCTTCCCCAGAGAAAAAGTTTATTGCTTGTGGTTGTTCTTTTGTAACTCAAGAGGCTTAACTGAAGCATCAACTTTGCCTCAGATATTTCTCCTAAAACTCCTTAAAGCAGAAATAACACAAGGAAATAGTTGATGTATACACTGTAAAAAAATAATAAAAATTAAAAAAGTTTGATGCCTTCCATTTTTAAGTATAATGAACTTAAAATGGACAATGGTCTTAAAAAATATTGTATAACTAATAAAAAAAGTTGAAAATTGCTTATCTTATTTTGATGAGAAAAGCAATGTAGAATGTTTTCATAAACATTGATCATATATATATGATATATATTGATTGTATATATGATACAAACATTGATCATATTTTTGCAAACATTGATCATATTTTTGCAAACATTGATCATATGGTTATTACCATTAACTAAAACCAAAACCATTAAAGGGGTGGTTGATTATGATTTAACTATTTTAACTCTAGTTAGTGTGTAATGTTGCTGTTTGATCATAAACAACATCTGCAAAGTTACAACACTCAAAGTTCAAAGCAAAGGAAGATATTTGCTTTTAAAGAAATAGCTTTTCAAACGGCTGGTAGGAACTACACAACATTCTTACCGGATTAGTGACATTACTAACCCTAAAATTTACATAAACCCGCCCCCGGGAACGCGATTTATAGATTATCAAGACAGAATATGCTAATCAATAACTAGAAGATAACTACACATAATCTACATAAATTCATCAACTAACCATTCAGAAATGTCCTGTTGCTTCTACATGTTGTCACTTCTTCTTGAGTCTCTCCATCGTTGTCTGACTCCGGTTTGAACATAAAAGGCTAAAAGTTTTAGAAATGTTTAGTGCATGTGAGTGCAAGCTGTTGAAGCTCCGCCCCCTGTGCCGGGAGCAGCCGCTCATTTGCATTTAAAGGGACAAAACAGTGCATTTTAGCTCACCCTCAAAAAGTGACAATTTTAACATGCTATATAAAAATATCTGTGGGGTGTTTTGAGCTAAAACTTCACACACACTCTGGGGACATCAGAGACTTATTTTACATCTTGTGAAAAAGGGATTATACCACCCTTTTAAAATAATTCCTCATTTTAATTTAGCTTAAAGGCCCACTGAAGTGCCTTGGAACACGCAGCGTTGACGTAATTCTGTAATTGAAACAGGAAGCTAAGGCGGGACATATTGAATGGCTCCTCCCCCTTTTCAAATAGCCAATAGCGTTTAGTTTATCTTACAGACTGGTAGTCGTACTTGACAGCACCATGGAAGCGAATCCGAGCGCTGATGATATGTTGGATTCAATAGTAGAGGTGTGAATAAATTCTAGCCATTTCATCAAAACGTAATAAATCTTGAGCGTTTGATCAACCAAACTCAAATCTCCAACCCATATTGCTCCGTCCGTGATGTGTCAATGGTCGCTTTGGCCAGGTATATAGTTATAGCATCGGGGCGGAGCTTTAGATTCTACACTATAAAAAATGCGGGGTTGTTTCAACCCAATTTTGGGTAAAATATGGACAAACCCAAACGTTGGGTTAAAAATGTAATGTAAAAATGTAACCCAACAGCTGGGTTTGTCCATATTTTACCCAAAATTGGGTGGAAACAACCCAGCATTTTTTTAGAGTGTAGTGAGCATTTGATTGGACAGAAGATCTGATGAGAAGCTGTGAAGTCCACGGTGATGTCATAAAAATCCATGATCCATTTTAGCAGAAGTGAGAGACTGTGAGTTTTGAATGCTTATATCTCCTAAATGCCAATTTTGTCATTGTTTTTGAACACACCAGCTTCATAATCTTAAATCTAGCATATTCATACTAAATGCTAAAAAACTTAAATTTAGATTTTCAGTTGAAGTAGTAAAATAACTAAATAAAAATGAATAAATTATATATAGACATATTTTTAGACATAAAAAACAACAAAATGACAGAAAATGCTTAAAGTAAAATAGAAAAAAAATAGAATCTAATTCTAAACATTAACAAAACTATAATAGTATATTAATGATAGTAAACCAGCACTGAGCACATGACAATTTTGACAAGCAGCCGTTCTCCAATTGTTCTTCATAATCGCACTGTTGTCTAAGAGAAAAATGTGCCTCTCTATGCAAATAATATTAAAACCACCCCACAATGTTATTAATAGCAGCAGTTATGTGTGCTATATGAACATATGAGGTGTACATCAGATTATAGGCTAATAAATAGCCACATTTATCGTCATTCCAGAAAGATTCAGTATATATGAGGGTAACTGAATAATATTCATACTGTCTGTGTGAATGATGATAACATTATCAGGTGACTCAATCGTGAGCAAAATGAGCTCAGTTACACTCTGACAGCTGGGCAATATTATACGACAACATATATATTTCATAAGAGCTGCAGTGATGCTGAAAGTCAACATGGACAGAGCAAATGAATTATTCTGTGTATTTTGTTAGTTTGGTAAAGCATACATCAAGCTGTTTCAACAATAACACTGATTACATGCATTGATATTCATGCAAAAACATGATATGAATATAATGAACTGAGCATTCATGTTTAACAAATACTTTTTATGTACAGTATAGCAAACCTTGGTATTTCTAGTTATATTTTCAGTTTCAATCACTCTTCAAGCTCCCATATTATACAGCCGATAGATGGATGGATGGATGACATGATGGCCAGATGGCTTTTGTGTGTGGAAGATCTCTGGATCCTCTGATCTTTGCACCTGTGACTGCAGGAATGACTGATCAAGCGTTCAGCTCAACGTGACAAAGACTCTCTTCACTACAGAACAACGACTGCTAGTCTCTTTAATAGTGCAACTATTTCATATCATTTCGAAATTGCCATCATTTTTAAACAAGGGTTTTGTTTCCATAATGTGTAATTGTACACTGGTCTATTTTTGTATTGTTTTAATGTTTGCTTGTTTGGGTATTCAGCTTAAATCATCCTATAGAGTCCATTAGTAAGCTCACTATTTATAAACATGCTAGTAACATTGTGTTACATACTAATGATACATTTTAAGTCAACTTAAATTGATCAAACACTTGATCAATGATGCATTTAAGAAACTGTTCTTCTTTGTGAGATATCAAGTTTGGGCCAAAGTGCTCTGTTGCTACGCTTATCCTATAGCGCCACCTGCTGAGCAATTTTTAAAAATACATGAATGAATTTTTCCTATTATTAGGATCACACTAGCCAAAGCCCGAAAACATTGGCCTGCTGTGGTTGATATCTGTAAAGTAGATCCCACTGAAGCCCCTCAGGAATGAAAACACAAAGATGCCTGACATTTAAAATCAGTTTATGCCTTTTACTTGACATTTATTCGACGTTTGGCCCAAGATATTGAATGTTTCTTTCTTTACTTCTCGTTGCATTATTTAAGAACTTACTTTGAAATAAAATAATATTTGTATTGATACTTTGCAAATATTATGTCTGCAATTATGACCATAACGTAGCCTATTCTAACAACAGTTTTTCTTTTCTTTTATTTCCTTTTCTTTTTTATTTTCTTTTATTATGTTTTGTTTTTGTTTTGTTTTCTCATTTTATTTTATTTTGTTTTAATTTATTTAATTTATTTTATTTTATTTTATTTGGTTTCATTTTATTATTTAAATTGAAATGTTATTTTATCAATATATATTTTTTTCTCATTTTATTTTTGCTTTTCTTTTCTTTTCTTTTCTTTTTTCTTTTCTTTTCTTTTTTTTTCTTTTAATTTAATTTAATTTAATTACATTTTCTATTCTATTCTATTCTATTCTATTCTATTCTATTCTATTCTATTCTCTATTGTAATTTTCTATTCTATTCTATTTTATTTTATTTTATTTTATTTTATTTTATTTTATTTTATTTGGTTTTATTTTATTATTTAAATTGAAATGTTATTTTATCAATATATTTTTTTTCTCATTTTATTTTTCCTTTTCTTTTCTTTTCTTTTCTTTTTTCTTTTCTCTTCGTTTCTTTTCTTTTAATTTAATTTAAAATTAATTTAATTAATAATTCTATTCTATTGTATTCTATTCTATTGTATTCTATTCTATTCTCTATTCTCTATTCTCTATTTTCTATTTTCTATTTTCTATTTTCTATTTTCTATTTTCTATTGTAATTTTCTATTCTATTCTATTCTATTCTATTCTATTCTATTCTATTCTATTCTATTCTGGAAAAAAGGTCAATCTGGCACCCATCGGAAAGTAGGCGTGTTTGTTTACATTTCTTCCTGCGCCACGCGACTGTGCGTGATGACGTAGGCGACACGCAGCGCGCTCTGGCTCTCGGAAGAGAGAGAGGTGACAGGCTAGCTTTCAGAAAACCGGAATAAAGTGATGCAGAAAACGGTAAGACGGACATTTTTATTACATCGCGAGTGAGGCAGAAAACTGTACAAACATGTACGCGTCTTTTTCATGAACAACAATGTCTCTGTCGCCTGTGAACATCCATAAAGTCTCTTGATATGCTAACAGTATAGCAGGTTAGCCTGATCTCCAATGTAGAGGTGTGAATTTTGACAGTTCACGAGTTTAAAAGATCATAAAACAGTTTTTTTTCGAATACAAACATAGATCTATTTTCATGATTTTATTTCATCTTAATATTCATCTCTTCATGTGTAGGATTTTGACACCAGAAATAATGTCACTGTGGATTTTGTAATCTTATATTTATAGTCCTAATTTACATCTCACCATATGACAAAAGAATTCTTAACAAAAAATGTTGACATGGAAACCATAGTTACCGACAAAATTAAACAATATATTAATATTTGCTATATAACCAAGTGATATATTGGCACCAAAAATACAGAGTTTGTCTGGACAATGAAACCTATGTATTTTTCTTTCCTGAATGTGCACAATACGATTATTTGCATTTTGTAATTTGCAAGTAACATTGCTTTTTAACCCTTCCAGAACAACCATGCTGTGTAAGTATTGATGGTTTTGAGCAACACTAACCTGTCCTGCCTTCTTCTTAGAGCGTTTAACTTCTACACAACCATGGAGACTGACGCAAACTCCTTCCACGTGGAGTTCCCGGATTTTTCCTGCTCCCTCCTGAAGAAACTGAACCAGCAGCGGCAGAGGGGACAGCTGTGCGACCTCATCGTGTCCATCGGCGGCCATCAGTTTCGTGCTCACCGCGCGGTTCTGGCCGCCAGCTCCCCGTACTTCTGCGATCAGGTGCTCCTGAAGAACAGCGCTCGCGTGGTGTTGCCGGACGTCATGCATCCGTGTGTTTTCGAGCAGCTTCTCTTGTCGTGTTACACCGGAGCGCTATCTGTGCCGTCCGGAGAGGTGGTGGCCTTCCTCACGGCGGCTAGCTTCCTGCAAATGTGGCACGTGGTGGACAAATGCACTGAGCTTTTAGAAGTTGGGAATAAGAAAAGCAGCAGCGTTGGGAATTTCAACCACGGATCATCTCCGAGAGGAGACGGTTATGCCACCGATAACGAAGACAACGTCCAGACCGCGAGTCAAGCGGAAGATCTAGCCGACGACGGCCTTTCGATTCCCGCTTTGGGAACAGGAGCGTTGGAAAGTGCCGGCTGCTCGTCTCCAGATGATCCGAGCAGCGAGAACGGGTCGGATGCAATGGAAAACCAGTGCTCGAGACCTGCCTATGTGCCGCCGAGCATTATGGGACACAGAAAGAAGGTGCATATAAAAGCAGAGCGGCAGAATCGAGAGGCGTGCCTGTTTGAACACACCGCAAACGACTCGGATGAGAGCGGTCACAATCCAAACGCAGCGGAGGATTGCTTTGATGAGAAACTGGTGGAGTGTTTGGATCAAGATCGCACTTTCGAAGAGCCCTCGGACTTCTACGGATCCTCCATGGAGGGTTTTTCGCAAGCCGGAGACGAGCTCTCCAACCCGCCGTCCAAGGATGAACTGCAGCTGGAAGGAAGTGCGGATGCTTCTTCTCAAGATGAGGCCGCTGCGGACGGTGGCCTAAAGGAGCAAACCTCTCACTCAGGGTTCGCCTCGGTGGTTTATAAGCTCTACCCGTGTCAATGTGGCAAAAGTTTTACGCACAAAAGCCAGAGGGACCGCCACATGAGCATGCATCTGGGTCTGAGGCCGTTCGGGTGCGCCGTCTGCGGGAAAAGCTTCAAAATGAAGCATCACCTGGTGGGCCACATGAAGATCCACACGGGCATTAAACCGTACGAGTGCAGCCTGTGCTCGAAACGCTTCATGTGGAGAGACAGCTTCAACCGCCACACCTCCACCTGTGCACGAGCCCAGCAGAGCCGGCGCGCCTCGCAGATCTGCTAGTGGAGCGGCCGTGGAGAAACCTCAGCGGGGAAGCGTCCTTTACCAGAATGCCAAATTAGCTGCTGTATACAGTAGGACATTTAGTATTTTTTGGCTTTTATTTTGTACAAGAACCTCTGGGAGTTCAATTTAGTTCATTTAGTCAGGGGTCGGTCAAAGGTTTGGAATAAATACGTTTTTGCAATGCTTTTAAAAGAAGTCTCTTCTTCTCAGCAAGGCTGTATTTTGTTCAAAAATATTTGTAAAATTTTAAAGAACTGTCAAATCTGTTTTAAAATGTAATTTATTCCTGTGATCAAAGCTGTATTTTCAGCATCATTACTCCAGTGTTCAGTGTCACATGATCCTTCAGAAATCAAGTCACCATCATTTCTATAGCGCTTTATACAATCATGCATTACGGCTGTTGTTCGGCTGAAGTCAGTTCAGTGTTGATTCAGATCATCAATTATTACATTTGTTTATTTCATCTATAAAGCAGCTCTGTGAGAATCATGTCATCGTCCAGCTAAGTTCAGTTCTCATACAACACTGTCAGTACAGTCAGATCAATAATATTGTTGAATATTCAGAAATTAAAATGAGAAAATAGGATATGAAATCATTATAATATGCTGATTTGCTGCTCAAGAAACATTTCTTATTATCAATGTTGAAAACAGTTGTGCTGCTCCATATTTTTGTGGAGTTCGTCGTGATACACACTACTCTTTGTAGTACCATAAGTAAGAAATTAATGTTTTTATTCAGCAAGGATGCATTAAATTGATCAAAATTGATCTTTTATTTTGTACAAGAACCTCTGGGAGTTCAATATAGTTCATTTAGTCAGGGGTCGGTCTAAGGTTTGGAATAAATACGTTTTTGCAATGCTTTAAAAAGAAGTCTCTTCTTCACAGCAAGGCTGTATTTTGTTCAAAAATATTTGTACAATTTTAAATCTGTTTTAAAATGCAATTTATTATTAAGAAATTAAAATGAGAAAATAGGATATGAAATCATTCTAATATGATGATTTGCTGCTCAAGAAACATTTCTTAATATCAATGTTGAAGACAGTTGTGCTGCTCCATATTTTTGTGGAGTTCGTCGTGATACACACTACTCTTTGTAAGTAAGAAATTTATGTTTTTATTCAGCAAGGATGCATTAAATTAATCAAAAGTGACATTTATAATGTTACAAAAAAATTCAATTTAAAAAATAAATGCAAAAACTTTTAACTCGAGTCTAGGAATCTTGAAAAAAATGCATCATCGTCACCATAAAAGTATTAATCAGCAAAAACTTTAACAAGAATCCTAATTAATAATTGAGCACCACTAATTGATCATACTTGAGCAGCAAATCAGAATATTAGAATGATTTCTGAAGGATCATGTGACACTGAAGACTGGAGTAATGATGCTGACACACACACACACACACACACAACTGCAACTGGAGTAATGATGCTGACACACACACACACACACACACACACACACACACACACACACACACACACACACACACACACACACACACACACACACACACACTGCAACTGGAGTAATGATGCTGACACACACACACATACACAAACTTCAACTGCTGAAAATTCAGCTTTGATCACAGGAATACATTACATTTTAATATATTTCAGTGAAAAGAAGTTATTAGTAATATTTAAAAATATTTGTGTTTCTACTGTATGTTTGATCATGGAGCCTTGGTCAGCATAATAAACTTCTTTTGAAAACATTACAAAAATCATAAAAATTCCATACTTTTGGTCGCTAGTGTCCCTCAGAAAACCTATAGTCTCTCCTCATGGAATGATTTAAAGCAACATTAAATCAAAATGGACCCTTTTTACTTTCTTAATAGATGTCATTAAAGTGAAATTTCCTGTTGACTATTATTTCCTGTTGTTATTATATCAGACGGAATAAATATGACCATATTCTACCACAGACACAAGAGCCTTGAATGCTGTCGTAATATCAGGTTATATACGCCTCGCTAAGCGCTTTGGACTTGTACTAAATTTTAACAAGGTGTTTATCTGGTGTAAATAGTGCTATTCTCCAGTGCAGGATTTCATGCGCGCTGGATTCTGTGTTTCGGCATTAACTCAGTTGCTGATCTCTATAGTTTCACTGCTCAGCTGTAGCTAGAGCGCTCCAAATAGGATTTGACAGAGAACAGCGGTTGTTTCAGATCATAATCCGTTCTAATCCATGTTATGCTCCAAAAGTCAACAGATTTATTAGGAGGATTTAGGAAAGGGAAAAAGTCAAATCAAATCGTACATAATGCGGCATAAACGGCATTGACATTTTCATCTCCTCCTGCAAACAGTGTTCCTGTGTGCGATGTTCATTTTCAGTTTTATAATGTGCCATAATTGTAAAATATTATAAATGTTTGTCTCTGTATGAGTGAATCTCACAAAAAAAAACACGCCCAGGTCATATTTCATAAACAAAAAAAGTTCTATTTTGCATCCAATTCCTTTAGATGTTTTACGGTTTAGTTAGTTTGGAATTCTCAGCATTCTAAATGAGAATTCTCATTATATTCTCATTACTGTAATACAGGGTTATCTTTTTCAACGGTAGTTAATTGTCTTTATGCAAAATATCACTTTTTATTGTTTTGCTGTTAATTATTATTTTCTTTTGGGGGTGAAATATGATCAGGACATGATTTTTTTTTTTTTTTTTTTCGTCTGTATTTACAGTACACTGAAGTGGATTTAAGAGTGAAAAATCAAACACAGCCACTTGTAAATATCAGATATCAGTGAAATGAAACTGAGAACACATCTTTATTGTTTTAACTTCACAAAAACATTTCATGCGACATCAAAAGAGCACAAAAAGCAAAGTGGCGACTTTCGAAAGGGCTGTAGAACAGAAGCAGTCGGGTGTTTTCTTGTATTGTTTTAATAATCTAATGTACAGAACGTGCCATGATGGATGTCTGGTTTTCAGTGGTTTGGTATTTCGGTCTGTTTGTGATTGAACTGTTACACCAATACCTCAGATGCTGTGGTATTTAGTAGTTTTAACACACAAATGAGCATGGATTAGAACAACATGTTAGCTCCAACATGTTAGCTCATTTTAATATAGTTTTAGATATAATAAATAGGGCTTTTCTTAGAGGATTGAATTATACCTGCAAGTGTTATATGATGGTATAACACTCTTAAGAACATTTCAAACATTATTTTTTTTTGTGGCAATTGTCATTTGATTTTGTTCATTTGCAGTATGTAAATAGTGTTTGAATTGTTTTTTTGTTTTTATTATGAATGTGCAAATTTCTATATGCCTCAAACAGAACAAACAAGTGACAATCATACAGGCAGAAACAACATGTAAAGGTTTTTCCTCGCAGGTGAAAATATGGCCGTCATATAGAATTAAACAATCAGTAACATTAGGATCATCTTTTATCGTTGGTAAAGTCAGTCAAGACGGGACATATATGTGGAGAAAAAATTAACCCGATCTTTTATTGACAGAATTATATGGCTTTTTATGTAATCTGGGAAAAATGTATATGATTATATGTTGGGTTTGTTCAACTTTTTTGAGTTATTAATTGGAAACGGTTATATAAAAATATATATTCTCCAGTGACCAAATTTTCGTAATCATTAGGCAAGGCTTTATGATGTTGGATGGATCACTACCTCAACAGGATTGTCATAATCTGTAATAATCACAAAAGGTTTCCTTCCGGGCGGCTTCATTTCCCACTTACGCTTCTGTTGTGTTTTCTTCTTATAGAAGAACTTTGTGAAACTTTGTGAGATTTGTACAAAAATGTGTTTAGCAATAAATGTTTTATTTGTACTGGAAATCCTGTTTTCTTGCACAGAGAACTATTGTGTCCACAATTATTATTCATTTTGTATTTGAGTTGCAATGCTTTTTAATTTCAGGTGTCGGACAGTAGATGGCAGTCTCAACTCATGGATACAGATTACTATTAACTATTAAGATCATTTACATTTACTTTTCCTGTGCCATGTTTATATATATGTATATATATATATATATATATATATATATATTAGGGCTGTCAAAAGATTAATCGCGATTAATCACATCCAAAATAAAAGTTTGTGTTTGCATAATATATGTGTGTGTACTGTGTATAATTATTATGTATAAATACACACACATTCATGTATATTTAAGAAATATTTGCATTTATATACTGTATATATTTTATATATAAATATAACCAATTTTTCTTAAATATATACATGATTGTGTTTTTATATATATAAATAATTATACACAGTACACACACATATATTATATATTTTTAATACATAATATATGTAATATATATTATATATTTAAACACATATAATATATATATATTTGCATACACATATATTATAATGGAAAAAGTATAAAGGAAAGATAAAAAAACCACACACACACACACACACACACACACACACACACACACACACACACACACACACACACACACACACACACACACACACACACACACACAGAGAACAACTTTTGCTTTTATCTTTAAAGAATGCCTGTAAAGTTCAATTAAATAGCATCATAAAAATTTACACTTTTTTATTTGTGAGCTTGTGATTTAGTTAAGATTATAATAATATTGATTAAATGTGAGAGTGTTACATTACAGGACATCAGGAGATAGAGGAAGACATCACTACTGTTCAGATGCACCTGCGCGTCCACTTCAAATTCACATAGAGCCGGTGCTTCAACGCGATTGGCTAGCGCTTTGTAGGGGGCGGGGTTGTCTCGTCGTTTGACGCGTGTGATTGGGCAGATGACCTGTCGATTAGATCAAAGGAACCTACCTGACACTTCCTGCCCATGAATGTTTCGCTTGTTTTGGCAGTGTGATATTTATGTATCTCTGCCATGTTTGTGTACATCTGTCGCAAGTGTGTTTACATTTTTAAACGTATAACATCGTCTTGACGCTCTGGGATAATAACCATACGCACAATATTGGATTATATGCGCAGCTGAGCCCGTTTAATGGATGACTGGAGGCAGAACGTGATTTCTTCTCATTGATCCAGGATCATACAGTAGCCTACAGATTTATAAGGTAGGCGAAGCAAATTTTCATTTGATTAATTGTATGTATGGGTCGATGGAGTATTGATTAGGAACAGTCTGTGCACGTCATTCATTAAGACGGGTTAGTAAAGGTGAAAGGTTACAGCCCTGTGCGCGTCACCGCGGTGTTTGTACATGTTGCAAGTTGCGCGTATGATCAGGCGCTCGCGCATGAGCCTCAAAATCCCACTTCGACCCATCAGCTCATTTCTGTCACTTGTAATCTTAATGTTGTTTGTTAATATCCATGAAAGCAGCAATAATAATGACATATTTTGCTTGGCAATATGCGTTTTGTAAATTGTAATGTCATGTAGTGATTGCGTGGCTGAGATTGTAATATCTCTGAAAGTAGCTATAAATGCACTGTTTTAACTTCTGGTATTTCTTAAAGATGATATTGTATTGCTTTCTGTATTTTAAATGTTTGGAGATATAGTTAATATAGGCTATGCATTTTTTTATTAACAAGTTATTTTGTTAATTAAATGCAATGTATAAATTATACAAATATACATGCAATGCCACGCGAGTTTATTAATTAGCTTTCACATAGCGTTGTATTGAGCACTGATATTGATTATGATTTCAGAGATATTACAGTGTCTTTGTTTATATGTTGTATAATTAACAGATAATGCTAAATCCCACATGCTTCTTTGAATTTAAATATTTTAAACTTAAAATATTTATACAAATATTTTTATTTGGTCTGTTCAACAGTTCTATTGTAATTTAATTTTGTATTTTTGTGTGTGCAAGATTTGGGTCTTTTCAGTAGGCTATCAAAGAAGCTTTTTGTTGTTGAAAAAGGCGTTGTTTTCCCAGATGCTGAGATTCAGTGTCGTTTATACTGCTTGCTTGCTATACAATTCACACACTTGCAGTGCAGGCAATGTGAGATGTGTGTAATTGATCAGGACGAAACTTGGAGTAAGTGAGAAGGAATCCAGCAGCCCTGATGGCTGAGAGCCAGAGCATTCCTCGGCCCAGGAGCCGGTGTAGTATTCAGTGTTTGAGCTGCCGTGCTGCTGTTGGCCCTTATACTCCTCATGAGTGCGGGTTTAGGTGACCAGGGCAAACGTGAACAACCTTGCCATCATGAGCACGAGCAGATGTCATGAGTGTTAGTTTCTTCTGGAAAGTTTCAAAGTCGTACACGGTACACCTAAAAATGAAAGCGCTGTCACTGTTTAGTGTTACTCACCCTCATGTACATCCAAACCTGTTTATCTATGAAACGCAGACAAAGATATTTTTCAGAATTTTCTCTGTACTTTTTCCATAACCGGAATAAGCTGTTCTGAGCTTTCTAAACTGACAAAAACACAATAAAGGTAGAGTCCTACAACTAGTGTACTTTAGTGTTTTAAAGGATATAACTTTGTGTGAGGAAAGTGTTTTCGTTTTGTCTGTGTATACTGTGTGTGTATATGTATATATATATATACACTGTAAAAAAAATTACATCCCCAAGTCAAAAATTTTCTAGTGACTGATAACATCTAAGTTTTTCAATTAGTCTGATATATTATTTCTCATTGAGCCAATGTTAACAGACTATTGCAACAATTAATTCAATTTATTTTACAGAATTTCACTTGGGCCAATTTAAAATTTTTGATGTAACCACCAGTCACTAGAATATTTTGACTTGGAGAGGTAAAAAAATGTTTTACAGTGTGTGTATATATATATATATAATATATATATGCATATGCAAAGTCCATGTCAGAGTGTCAGAAAGTCCATCTGACATTTTTCTTTTAGATAAGCATTTTTATCAGGCTCCTCCTATATATGTTTAGGTTCAGTTATTTCACTTTAATGGAAAGTTTATTAGTCAGTTATTGAAATGACTTATTTTCAAAAATGTAAAAAGAGTAATTAAAAATATGAAAATGGTCATTTAAAGAAAAATGTCATAATATATTATATAGGCCTATATACACACACGAATCACCGCTTTCATGTGTCTTATCCTCTCAGTCTCTACCAGTCGGTCACATTGCTTTTGGGTGTCTTTATGCCTCTCCTGACACACAGATTGAATCAGCTCGGCTCTGTTCGACGCTTGTGGCCACCCGTCTTCCTCTTGATCACATTCCCCAGGTTTTCAGTGGCGTTCAGGTCTGGAGATTGCGCTGGTCATCATGACAGGGTCTGGATCTGGTGGTCCTCCTGTCTGAGTGACTGCAGAACAGAAGGACACAAGGATCACCTTGTTTACGGCTTGAGTCACGCTTTCTTATTGGCGGATTCATGTTCTTCTCTGATGAGTCCAGGCTTCAGCTTTGCTCATGTAATGGTTAGACCGAGGCCTAACACACAGTGTCTCTCGGTCCTTCACTAAAGCTGCAGTCGGGCAGAGCAGTCTCATGACTCAAGCCACGTACAAGGACATCCTGGAACAAAATTTGCTTCCCTCTAACAATCCAACTGTTTGTAGCAATATGTCTCTGTTTTGCTTATGCACTAATGCTTGTGAAAGTGAAACTGATGACATTTCATTCATACATCTATTTGCTTGCTTGTTTGTGATCAATGATATTACATGAATTGAAGTGTCAGTTATTTGACCGTTCCCGGTGTTTCTCGTTGTGTGCTGTTATGTCAGAGCCACATATCTTGAGATGCGCATGAGATTTGTGTGTGTGGACATGCAGTAGTTCAGCGGGGGGGAAATGAGGACGTCCCGCACCCCCGCAGCTGTCTGGACATCTGACATTACACAACACACAACTTCTCCACGAGCAGGTCATGTTCAGAAGACTGTATTTATATCTCCCACACACACACACACACACATACAGTCATTTCTGAACTTTAACATCCACATTCACTCCAGCGAGCGTCATTGACCGATATACCACCAACATCTTAGTTTAGCTCAATGATTAATATATTCATGTAAGGTATTAAAATGGTACTTCATGGTATTTTCATGATGCATGTCATAAATTGTTCATGTATTATTTATAATACATTATTTATTATACTTTTATAATGTTACAAAAGATGAATAAATGCTGTTCTTTTTAACTTTATTTTCATCAAAGAATTCAGAATTTTTTGGATCATGGTTTCCACAAAAATATGAAGCATTAACAACTGGTTTCAACTTTGATAATAATACATTTAATAATAATAATAAATGTTACCTGAGCAGCAAATCATCATATTTGGCTGATTTCTGAAGGATCATGTGACACTGGAGACTGGAGTAATGATGCTGAAAATCCAGCTTTGATCAATAAATTGGATTTTACAATATTTAATAAATATTACTGTTTTATATTTTCGATCATAAATCGAAAGGCGTTTTTGAGCATACAAGACTTATTTAAAAAACATAAACATACAGACCACAAACTTTTAAACGGTAGAGTATGGCTGAAAATGTAAATTAATCATATAAACATGCATTTTACAGTGCAAGGTTAACTCAGAAGTGTAGTTTCAACAAGTAAACATTCGTCTGTAAAACACCTTGAAACTTGAGGAGGAAGTGTAAGTGTGTTATTGATATTTGCTCCAGATTGTGAGTCCCTGAAATCCAGTCTGACAATCTTTTGCTTATATAAACCACAAACCGCCTGAATAAACAGTCATTCAGTGATGAGTGTGTATGATAGTATTAGTATGACAGTGTTGAAGAATCCTGACTCTGTTCATTATATTCAACTAACAACTTTAGGCAGTTTCAGTGGCCGTAATTATACAGTATGCAGTAATAACATGCCTAATATATAAGACTCCTCCAGTCTGCATCCAGGACCATTAAAGAGGTGGTTGAATATGATTTCACTTTTCTAACTGTAGTTAGTGTGTAATGTTGCTGTTTGATCATAAACATCTGCAAAGTTACAACACTCAAAGCAAAGGGAGATATTTGCTTTTAAAGAAATAGCTTTTTAAGGACTACAACAAACGGCTGGTAGAGACTACACAACATTCCTCCCGGGTTAGTGACATCAACAACCCTAGAATTTACATAAACCCCGCCCCCAAAACACAATTTATGACAGAATATGCTAATCAATAACTACACATAATCTACATAAATTCATCAACTAAGCATTCAGAAATGTCCTGTTCTTCTACATGTTCTCACTTCTTCTTGAGTCTCTCCATCATTGTCTGACTCCGGTTTGAACATAAAAACATAAAAACACAAAAAGTTTTTGAGATTATCAGTGCATGTGTGTGTGTGAGGTAAAAGGACACAAGCTCTTGAAGCTCCGCCCCCTGTGCCGGGAGCAGCAGCTCATTTGCATCTAAAGGGACCGACACAAAAAACGGTGCGTTTTTTTTCTCACCCTCAAAAAGTGATATACATATACAAATACTATATACAAATATCTGTGGGGTGTTTTGAGCTAAAACTTCACATACACACTCTGGGGACATCAGAGATTTATTTTACATCTTGTGAAAAGGGCATTATACCACCCCTTCAACACATGCTGTCTAATTGATGCTTTAAAAACAGTGGCTTTACAGTACGTCACATGCATAATGTGACGAGTGATTCAGAGATCAGTGATCAAGAACTGCGTTATCGTAACGCTTCCTGTGGAAAGCGACGAGTTATGCTGACTTTGAATCAGTGGAGGCTCGTTTACTAGAACTTGATTAATTAAAGATAATGTACTGAAGATCTTGCCTGAAGAACTGTTATTGTGTGCAGTGAGAAGAGAAATTGTTTAACTGTTTAATTGACTGTTATAAATGACTAAATAAATTTAATTTTTTTGAAATTGAGATTCATACATCATCTGAAAGCTGAGTAAATAAGCTTTCCATTGATGTATGGTTTGTTATAGGACAATATTTGGCCGAAACATTGAGAAAATCTCCTTTAAAGGTTTCCATTTATGTTGGCGATTGTGTTGCATTCACTCACAAAAATAAATGTTTTATATATTTACGGTAGGAAATGTACAAAATATCTTGCTGGGTTGTTTTAACACAATTTTGGGTCAAATATGGAAAAACCCAGCCGTTGGATCAAAAATGCAATTTAAAAATGTAACCCAATGGCTGGGTTTGTCCATATTTGACCCAAAATTGGGTTAAAACAACCCAGCATTTTTTTTTAGAGTGTACATATCCGTGTTCAGTTCTCTACATATCAGTATTAGTTTTAGCCCTTTAATAAGAGATCTCGGTGGAGAAGTATTTGACTGTGCGTCTCTCTGTTCAATTGATATTTGTCCGTGTATGTTTTGCTCTTTGCTCCGCTGTGCTCTTGTTTTGACGCCTGCCTATTTTTAGGTGTTGCAGACGTCAGCTCAAAGGGGAGCCGGTTTAAATGAAGTTCTCACCATCTGAGCCACACTGCTTAAATACACAGCATCTGTTATCACAGCGCAGATCGAAGTGTGTGAAATATTAGATTCTGACTCAATCATCTCTATTTGTGTAGGAGTGAGCATGTGTTGGGGTGAAGATATTTGAGACGTGACCACCTGGTCATTTCTGCTATTCCGGTTATAAAAGCAGCTCTGTTGCTGCCTGTCATCAGTATCACCCTGTTTTTATCAAGCTAGGAGTCATTTTAAATTATGGCAACAGTGTACAATACTTATTTTTTATATAAAATCAAATGAATGGAATTATACACTTTGCAAATGAAAATGAAAAAAAAAAAAAAAGGTGAATATATTTATTTGGAATTTGATGGACAGACACCAAAAGTTCATGTCGTTCAAAGCAAATAAGTATATGTAACATTAGAACAAAAACAGTGTTACGGTATGTTTTTTTACACGTGAGTTGAAAATTATATATATATTTATGTATATACAATACCGCTTAAAAGATTGTGGTTTTTGAAAGAAGTCTCTTCTGCTCACAAAGCCGTCATTTATTTGATCAAACAGCATTACTGTGAAAAATTATTAGCCTACAATTTAAAATAATTGTTTTCTATGTGAATACATGTTAAAATATGATCAAAACGTTCTATGCTGTTTTTTTTCAGGATTCTTTGATAAATGGAAAGTTCAAAAGAACAGCATTTATTTTAAATGGAAATCTTTCGTCACATTATAAATTACTTTGTCACTTATTTTTGCTGATTAAAAAGTATTAGCCTATTTTTTTATTTTTATTTTTTATTACTGACCCCAAACTTTATAACATTTGCGTACTTTTAAATCTATAATAAATGTATATAGTTCAGACTCCTTAAAGTCTGAATCAGTTTGTAAACTAGATGATATATGATGCATCAATTTAATTTTATATTATTGTGCAACTAAACAACCAAACTTGTCATTTCCTGCAAAACCAGCCCTTAAGTTCTTCCTCGCATCAGCTTGTTTGGAGCATGTCCTGATTTGTATTTTCATATTAATCCAGGTTTTTCATCACTCAGTGTGAATGACGTTAAGCAGTCCCACCCATTGAGTGTCAGAATCATCTTTCTCTTTTCTTCACATCCCTGTTCTCCTCTTTTCCCCATAGCTCCCTTGATGGTTGCTGTGGGGTGTTGGATGACACTCGGTCCATTAGAGATGCTGAGTGTGCTTGCGGGCTGCAGTGATGTCATGTATTGAATCTCAGATAAGCTCTGGAGCATCTGAGGGCAAGAGCCGGAATCGGACTCCCTCATTATCCCACACATTTGATACGCTGACGGGGATTTTTATCTGATATTCGCAGCTAAACACCTGGTCCTTAAGTTTGTGATTGGTAACTTACGATACGATTTTTGGTGGTAGCCTACCTATTGCTTAATCAGCAGTCAGAATGACCACAAATGCTTATCCTTATCGAATGATGTATGGATGGAAAAACATGCTGGGCAGACATACATGCATGCATTCTGCTGTGTTATTTACAGTATATGCAATTAAAGTATTTATGTTTTTTAGTAATTTTTTTGCTATTTTTAATAAGCTTTAATTTATTTTATTTTTTTAGTTAAAGTCCGCGTGAACTGGAAGTTGCAACCGACTTTATCTCAGTGTTGTGACGTATTTCCGAGAGAAACGGAATACTAAATGAGGAAAAATAGTGGGCGTTGCTTATTTCCCCCAACTAGCACCTGATTGGATCTAGAAAAGTAGGTGTTTCATTCAGAAATGGAGGCAGATCTAAACGCAAGTTTACAATCGGTTGTTGAGGATTACTCGCCGCCTGAAACACCGCCAGCAGTCCCCTTCAATCGAGAAATTAGTTTGGAGCAGGAGGAGGAGGAAGATGAAGAAGAACAGGAGCACACGGAGGATCATTTCGTCATGGGAATCAGACCTTACATGTTTGAGCCGTTACATGCGGAGAGTTCGAATGGTCACCTGGACTAGTTTATTAAACATAATATGACAAAGTTGTTAAGCATAATACAAAAAAGACAAATGTTGGCAGCCCTGTCTGATGTTCAACGTCTCAAGAGCTTGGTTGTAGCTAGTTCAACTTACCGTCAAACTTTGTGAGATACCAACGGTGTTGTACACTGACGGGACCGCGTTATCTGTTAATGACAGATATCTCACAAACCCCATTTCGTGTTCTGTCCACTGATCTATATAATGTCATTATATAGATCACTGTGGTTCTGTCCAATTTTTGAAGCATGAAGTGCTTCGAGCACATCCGTGACCTCTCTGTTATCCCTACTTCCTCGAAATGTAAAAAATCGAGCCATCTGGACCGTAACGAGGGAATTTTAGGGAATGGGAAAAGTGTGCCGTGAGTGCCTCAACGAAAAATGCACCTCCTCGCCATCTCTCCTTTCATTCACGCAGTGTCAATGCTCGCAAACACACAGGCAGCCGGTCTACTGTCAGTTGGAGGGGCGTGGTTACGGATGTTAAGCAGACATCAAAACCCTCAAACCTACGTCATCAGGGAAGGTCCTCCAATGCAGAGGGGAGGGGCATTTTCAGATTTTGATTAAAGATTACGAAACCACATTTTTTTTAATGAATTGTTCACCACAAAACGATCAATTTAGGCAAACTAGGAAAATAGGAAAATATTTAGGAAAATATTTTCCCATTCAGAAAAGTTCTCTCTTTTCGCCCAGTCTGAGTTGTAGGTTGTAAATTGTTTTTTCTTTGACACTGGTGGCTCATCCGATTTTGTTGTGTTATCCTCCTCGTCCGTCTCTCCCCCCATTTCACACAATAGATGTAAATAGAACGTTTTTAAAAAGCTAGCTAGCAACTGAACTCACGCCGTTTCATCCTGGATGTGTGTTGATGCCCGCGCGTGACCAACCGACAGCACAGGCAGTTGCTAGGCGATAAGTTGAGCTTCCAATCAAATAAAAGTAAACGCCTGGCATTGGCCAATCCACTGTTTTACCCGTTTACGGACACAGGATTGGATGTACACAACCATGAAGAAAACACAGTAACAGTAGACGGAAACGGTTTAATTTGAAACCAGGAAATTCTACTTTAGAAGTACATTTTCACAAAAAAACGGGACAATTCGTGTCCCGGGAAAGAATATAAATTGTCCGGGACTGTCGGCACGGGTGGCAACGCTTTCTCTTTAAAATGTTCGTGCATCACCCATGTGCTGCCGTGATACGCAAGGACTGCTTTGCAAACCATGCAGGTAATCTTTTTATTCGCCGTATCCAGGCTAAAATGCTCCCAAACTTTAGATGTTTTGGTACGCGCAGCTGCTGCGTTGGACGCCGCCATTTCTGTATGTTATCGCTCAGCAGTGAAGCTAATGCGCATGTGCGACTCTCGGCAGAGATTGTAATGAAGAGAGATGCCTCACTCGGTCGGAAAAAAACATGTCTGGCGACAACTTCGACAACGAAATTCATTGTCGACTATTTCTATTATCGATTTTTGTCGGCAGCCCTACCTGGCGCGCAACGACCATGCATTTTTCCCGTCAGTAAACTAGCAAAAGTGGATTCGGACACGTCCTAAGTGCACCATGAGACCATGAGCTTAGATCGTTAATATAGGGCCCAATGACTCACTCATGAAGACTTCACTTGCTTCATTACTGGATGAATCAACGTTTTTGAACAAATCTCTTGATTGAATGAATGATTCAATGACAAATGCATTTTTAACAGCCACTTGTCGCCACCTACTGGTGTTACTTTCAAAAGGTGATTTGCTCTATTTTGACCGCTACCGTGGACATCAGTGTTTATATCTGAACTATAATCTTTTATCCACTTCTGTGATCAATTGAAAAATTGTAACAGAAATAATGATTCTGCGTGGTTGAAAAGAGAAGCTGTTTCATATCTGTACATGACATCTGCTCTCTGAATGTGATCGTACTTGTCAAAGGTTTATAGACGGAGCCGAATCATTGTTATTTTGGAATAAGATTGCGTGGGTGTTTGAATCGAGATCGCCATCTTTTAATGATTAATCGTGCTTCGTGCAGCTGTGTGGATAATGTTCAGTAAGGCAGTGGTTATCGCAAAATAAACCACTTGAGCGTGCTACAAAACAGCTCTGCTCCATGTGAGGCCCTGATCACCCTTTCAGGTTTTTAATAATGACCACCTGACATTTTCCCTGACATATAATTTGAGGGAGACTACTATGAAACTTTCTCCAAGTATGACATCCAGGGTGAAGTATTTCAGTGCACCCCCTAACTGTGTTCAGGGTTCAGTTTCCACAGGCAACCGTCAAAACCCATTCAGAAGCTCGCCACAGCAGCCGGCCGGCCCACATTCCAAGTGGTTTGCTGTTGCCATGACGACGGTCCCTAAGAGCCCAAGATTGTGGAAGGGATGAGAAACGAAAGGTCTGTTGCCAAGTATGATCCCTGGGATGAGAAATTCAAACATCAGTTCAGCAAGAGCTGCTGTATAAATCACCACTGAGGATAGATGCGTTTGGCTGATGTCTCTGGGCCTGCGTCGTTTGCTGTCCTAATCCTCCCAGTGTTCAATAGGGCGGTTTGTACGTGGCTGGTAAATGACTAGTGATTGACCAGTGTATCAGTATTTGGTCATTCAGCATCAGCTGATAATCCTGCCTGCTTTACTCCAAACAAAAGTGTTTTACCCCATTGTCTCAATACTGATGTATAAATAATTGCGCAAACTGCGCATAAAATAAATAAATCGCAGCCTTTGCCAAATCACATGTGGTTTCAGGCGCGCGGGAAGTCATTTTCGACAGGGGGTGCTGGCGGCGGCGGCGGGGTGGAGATACTGACACACAATCAAAGACAGTACAGTTTATTCCCCGTGCTATACAGTTCTGCAGGCAGGCGGGCGCGTTTGTTTATAAAACAGGGTGGGTGGTTAGGCAGCTTAGGGGGGTTCGGGGGCATGCTCCCCCGATAAATTTTGGATTTCTCGGACCTACATATGTGCATTTTAAGGTTTTTGAAGGCCAAAAAATTGGAATACAATAGAAGCAAATAATGAATAAAAATACTTTTATTTGTATTATGTACAAACTTTAGTTTCGTCATGTTTTCATAGCTCAATAGTGTTTCAGTGTGCTCAGATGTGCGCGCGCTGCAGTCGCTAGGAAACATGCACAGACGCGCGCGGACATGGATTTCTGTCGAGCAGGAATGTTTATTTTAAAACAACCACAAGTAGATTAAGTGTTCACAAACCGCATAACGGCCAAAAAAAGGCCTAAGTGCCACAAAGTAACAGACTATGTAAATCTGTCTTATCCGAGGGACATTCTTAAACGCTTAACGATCCTTTATATAAATCTGGGCCTGCACGGTGGCAGGAAAAAGACGCAGAGATGTAAGACACCGTGTCTTTACCTTACGATGATTTCGGTACACCAAAGTTACCGGGAAGTTCGCCGGCGGGAACTACAGTAGCTTGTCCTGCTCGTAGTAGTTGCGCAACTTGTGTGTGGGCCGTGAGTGTGCGTGCTGCGTAGGCGCGTCAAGGCACATCTGATTGGCTAATACTACACACTGAAGATAAATTAAAAATTTTTTAATTAAATAATAACTAAAATTATCCATCTCTTCATCCCACACACCAAACGTGACATACAAAATGTCGTGGAACAGAAACAACAACCAGAAATATTTATAAGCTATCATTTTATTGTCATCACAGTTTCCCAAAGGGGGTGCTGCAGCGCCAACAGGGGGTGCTGCAGCACCTGCAGCACCCCTAGTTCCCGCGTCCATGTGTGGTTTCATATCGATTAATCGTGCAGCCCTAATTAATATATATATATATATATATAATAGAAAATCACTCACTGCTCTTAACTGAATAATTTTAGTAGCTTTAATAAGAATACATTTCTCCCAAGGTTTATTTTGAAACCTTGGTTCCTTGCCACTGTCGCCTTTTCCCACCTTTGTTGCCATTGGCTTGGCTTGCTTAGTTTGGGACATTCAATTCAACATTTAATTTAATATTCAACAATTATATTGATCTGCGTGCGTTGACACTATTATACAAGAACTGAACTGAGCTGAGCTGGACGATGACATCACGGTTTACTCCAGAGCGGCTATATATATATATATAAATTACTAAATGAATGACTTAAAACAAAACAAAAAGAAACCTCTCTGAACTTACTTGCACTGGACTGTGACACTTTTTTCTTCTGGAAACAAACTTTTTTGCATTATTTTTCTGTTATCTCTGTAAATATTGTAAAGCTGCTTTGAAAGAATCTGTATTGTAAAAAGCGCTGTATAAATAAACGTGACTTGACTTGAATGCTGCTGTTAAAAGCTGGCGAGGAGATAAACATGACGGACTGTGTACATCTCACTCAGGGGAGGAGCTAAGCTAAGCTAACAGTGCAGATTCTGTGCTAGTCGTGTGAGTCTGTTACCATGTGACGTCACATTGGAGCTGAACTGCTCATTTCGAGACATTGTTTCAGATTTATGGGGGAAATTATGGATTTTTACCACAATATGATGGTTGTGTAACACATAATTATGTTCAGAAGTAAATTTTGCATAATAGCTCCCCTTTACTTGATCATTACTTCACTGTGATTGAACAGGCCACAGTGTGATATGTAAATGGACGGTCATATGTAAATGTTATTTTATCACACACTGCCGTGTAAAGGGATATCTGGACACCTGGCCTGCAGTGAAGTTTGTGCTGCTGTAATATCACTGCTCTACATCTACATCCTGCGTCATAAATGTCAGTTTCATTCTGATGAGAGCCGCAGACGGCAGGAAACTGTCATCTACGGTGTTGTTCAGCAGTCAGCTGTGAGAATGAAGCTTTGTCAACTTCACTGGCTGGTTTGATCTGGGGTGTGTTTCCGAAAAGCATCCGTCATTATCAGCAGCTCAACGAGTCGGTGTTTCCCGAAACCATTACAAAGTGGCTGTGGTTAGAAGCTGAGTTTCTTGTTTGCATGACACATGGACTTAATAAATCCTTATCTTGAGCCAAATAAGCAAGCTGTCATTCAGTACCATATATATATATATATATATATATATATATAATATTTTTTATAACAAATTAAATTAAAAATGTATAATTAAAATGTATATACATTTTTTAAAAAAAACTTTTTTTACTTCTTAGTGAAGAACGAAAAATAACTTTGCTAGTGAATATATCTGGGTCTTGAATCACGTTCACTCTCTTGTGCGTCCTGTTGCTTCTACATGTTGTCACTTCTTCTTGAGTCTCTCCATCTTTGTGAAGCTACGGTTTGAACATAAAAGGCTAAGAGTTTTTGAAGTTTTCAGTGTGAGGGAATCGGAGCTGCTACCTCACACACACACACACACACACACACACACACACACACACACACACACACACACACACACACACACACACACACACACACACACACACACACACACACACACACACACACACACACAAGCTGTTGAAACTCCGCCCCCTGTGCCTGGAGGAGCAGCTCATTTGCATTTAAAGGGACAGACACAAAACGGTGTGTTTTTGCTCACCCTCAAAAAGTGACGATTTTAACATGCTATATAAAAATATCTGTGGGGTATAAAACTTCACATACACACTCTGGGGACATCAAAGACTTATTTTACATCTTGTGAAAAGGGTATTATAGGTCTCTAAATCCCTTACAGCACTTTTAGTATCGGACAAAATGTGTATATTGCTGAATCCCTGGTGCAGAGCATGGCTGTAGTTTCTTCTCTCAGTGACGGCGAGGACAGATCCTGGTGAGAGTTTAATAGCACTGCAGACTGAGCCGTATAATTACAGCATCTCACAGACGTGCGAGAGATAATTCAAGAGATCGAGGGTGATGGAAAAGGGGTGAGATGGAAGACAAGGAGGATGACTAATATGCAATGAACAGGGGTGTGTGTCTCAGAGACTTTTATATTGAAAAAAAGCTTGTTGTTGCTGCTCACTGCTCTGTGACACATAATGACGCTGAATCGATTACCTGTCACTCAACTCCACCTTTTTACCTCACTGTGACTGGACTAGACAGATCAAGTCGACATCATTTTGACAAAAGTCAGCAAACAGTGAGATAATAATCCAGTTACAGTCACAGAATGCTGAATAAACTATAAACAATGCTAAATCTTTACAAGTAAGGGTTAATGCCCTTCGAGGTGTCCATTGTCAGGTATTAATGGACGACGGCGAGGCGTGAACCGTCCGACGCGCAGCGAAGTCCATTAAAACCTGCCAATGGACACCTCGAAGGGCATTAACCCGCTCATACCATGTTCACTTGCCAAATAACACATTTTTAAAACATTAGTTTATATTTTAATTAGTTTTACAATCGAAATCTAACAGTTTTAGAACTCCTTTACTAGGTGTCCTACATCACTTTTTAATGGACACCCTGCAGCCAATCAGAATCGAGTATTCACCCAGACCATGGTATAAATTAAGATATTTTTGATGAAATCTGAGAGCTGTCTCGCTCCTCCATAGGCTGCTAGGTAATCGATATCTGCCATACCAGAAAAGTTATTAAAAACATCGTTAAAATAGTCCAAGTGACTACAGTGGCTCAACCTTAAGTTTATCAAGTGACGAGAATACTTTTTGTGCCCCTAAAACCCCCCCAAATAACGCGTTTATTCAAGTATTCATTTTCTTGCGTGTGGGCCATGAGTTCACGAGACGCATGCGTGAGAACTGAGAAGATGACGCTCACGATCATTTGATGGGAAAGGTTCATTTTGTAGCATTGGTAAGCAGTGTTGGGGGAAACGCATTACAAGTGACTTGAGTTACGTAATCAGATTACTTTTTCAAGTAACTAGTAAAGTAACGCATTACTTTTAAAATTTACAACAAAATATCAGTTATTTTTTCAAATAATTAACGCAAGTTACTTAATTTTCCCATTTATTGACTGACATCTCTCTTGTCCCAATGTTGAGAAAAATCATAAGTGCAGACGTGTTGTGTGTGTGTGTGTGTGAACATGATGGTTATTGTAGTTCTAGACTAAATGTGAGCGTGCATTTACTCATCTCACTTGCACACAAAAAAGATTTAATATTCAAAATGAATAAAATCAGTCAAATGCAGAATCAGAATACTATAGATTGACTATAGAGCATTTTGTTTTTATTGGTAAAGTAAGTGTTAAACTTTCTTCTCCTGCATCTATTCTTCCATTATCCAGAATAACAGCAGAAGGTTTGTTTGAGCGGCGCCCTCTACTGAACACGCGTGAATCTGCACTTCCTTCAGCCTGAGGATTATTCATTCACTTTTGGTGTGAAAGGGTCTTTACATTTGTCCAAAAATAGCACTTTTTTTGTTATAAAAAACAAGCCCGGCCCAGGTGAAAAAAAAGTAAAAGCAAAAGTAACGTAACATATTACTTTTTTTTAAAGTAACTAAGTAATGTAACTAAGTTAGTTACTTTTTAAGGGAGTAACGCAATATTGTAATGCATTACTTTTCAAAGTAACTTTCCCCAACACTGTTGGTAAGGCACTTTTACGTTTTCTCGTTGGTTTCTCACGATTCGGGTATCCAAGAAATTCACTTTCTAACCATATTAAACTCAACACGAGACCCGTCTGCGTCACTATTGTATGCTATATAATATGCTATTGTGTATTATACTGTACTATACTGTACTTACTACTACTGTATATCATAATATACTAATATATGCTGTATATCATAATATATAATATAATACTTTTCTACTGTTTACTATACTATAATATACTGTGCTATAAATATAATATTCTGTACTCTATTATCCTCTAATGTATAGTGCACTAGTTGCTGAAGATGTTGTCAAAAGGATCGGGCAGGTGTTCATGAAGGCCCTCAAGTGAAGTTCATTCTTCAAGTATGTATTGTGAATAACAAAAAATACTGAGGCGCCCACTCTATTGAAGTGGACTAAGTGAAAGCGGGAGGCAAACTAATGTGCGTCTCCTTGGAAACACTTAATGGCCTTCACACCCGCTCTCGGTCCAGCTGGCGTCTGATGTCAGACACACTGCTGCGCTGATGATCCAGTATAACACCGATGTGTGTGTGAGATAGTATTATCACTGACTCATGGGGGATTACAGCGCAGATATTAGAGGAAACGCTTTCAGATTATAATCAGACGCGCTGGAGTGATGGAGACGGAGGGGTTTGGGTTGTGCTGTTCAGTGAGGTACAAGTAAGAGACGTCTCAAATTCAGCCGAGTCGGGAAGACCACACACACACACACACACACACACACACACACACACACACACACACACACACACACACACACACACACACACACACACACACACACACACACACACACACACACACACACACACACACACACACACACTCAAATAATGTTTTATGGTACAAAAAGATTCTATACAAGCAGAAATGACTGCTTAATTATTTCATGTTTATTTCAGGTTTTTTTAGAACTATGATTTTAATAACTGGGATTATTATTTAAACCTGCAAATATATTGAAAGTTTAGTTGTCACTCATAGTGCTATGCTGATCCTATAATTTGTAATAAATGTAGTTATTTTAAATGAGAAAAAAATACAAAATATAGGCCTACGCACTGGTCTCAGTTATCAGTGGTATCACAACACAACAAATATATTATGCATGATTATATATTATTTTAATATAACAGATGCATAACTCTTTTCAGCTTAGGCATGCAGTATTTGGTATTATATATAGGAATGAGTTGAATATTGATGTGATGTGATGTAAACATAAATGGATGGTTTGAAAGGAATATCTTCAGATAAAGCGTCTAGAAAGGCCCTGGTTGAGTCATGTGTAGTTGAGAGACGCCATCTAGTGGTGTGTGTGTGTGTGTGTGTGAGCGTTACAACAGTTTTGTAAGTGGTCAAATGTGACTGACTCAAACATTAACACTCTTAATAGTTACAGTACTTACAACGGTTCAGTTATATTGTAATGTTTTGTTAGTAGTTTCTATATAGTATATTAGTATACAACAGGATGTTGATGCAATAAATTGATCAAATATAACAGTAAATACAGTTAAAATGTTTAAATATATTTCTATTTCAAATAAAGGCTGTTTTTTTTACTTTCTATCCATCAAAGAATTATGAAATCCTGATGGTTACAAACATATGAAGCAGCACAACTGTTTTCAACATTGATAATAATAATAATAATTATAAATGTTTCTCGTAATTCCACGAATTAGAATGATTTCTGAATGATCATGTGACACTGAAGACTGGAGTAATGATGCTTAAAAAATCATATTTTACTATAATTACAGTAGAAAACAGAACATTTTGAATAGTAATAATATTTCACAATTTTTCTGTTTTACTATATATATTTTTTTTATCAAATAACAGCGGCCTTTGTGAGTAATGTTTCAAAAATATGTTAAAAGTTTTTACCACAAACTTTTGATCAGTATTGTATTTATTTATATTTTCATTTATATTCATATTTAGTTTTTTTGGTCTCTCTATAAAGAATCTTATGAATGCTTAAAAAAATTATGTTGTGCGTTCAGATCATTGTATTGATAATAAGCCAAAAAACTGCAGGAGTTACTTATGATTGTACATGCACTCTCATGTAAAGGCCACTAGAGGTCATCACAGCTCCTCTGATTTGGCTTCAGTAACGGGCCATATTTAATAGTCACAATGAACTAGATTTTTTGAAGAATATTCTGAGCGGTGTTTGGCCTTAAAACTGAAGATGTTGATATGTAAATGTGGGTGGTCTTATGTTAATGAGCACATACGCATGATGATTTCTGCAAGCTGTTTTTGCAGTTTATTTGGTGTAAATTCTCTGGCTGGATGTAAAGGAGCTTGAGCTGTGAATGCCAGAGTAAGTCAAACTTGTTCAAAGTGCATGTCCTGTTTTCCATTGTTTCCCTTGGAGCTGAACGAAGGGACACCTCTGTAGTTGAACTGGTTACATGAGATCTGCTTGATGAAAAGCGTCTCACAGTTGGAGCTGAGATTAAAACACTTTCTTTACAGCAACATGTCTGTCATTGTCGATTCTCAGACCAAAGTGGGGCTTTCAGATCTCCAGCTGTGAGTGTGCAGCACTTTCCCAAAACCCATTAAGTGTGTTTGATCACTGTCTGAGTGATCCGAGAGGATTTCCATTGTAAAAGTCACATTCTTTCCTATCTGTTGCGCTCTTTCCCGACCCGGCGGTTCATCAGTCAGTCAGGTATGCTGGGACTTCCTCTGGCCATCTGGGAAAGAGAGCAAACACGGTCCCTTTGGAGTTTTCCCTACACACACACACACACACACACACACACACACACACACACACACACACACACACACACACACACACACACACACACACACACACACACACACACAGCCCCTATCCCTAAACCTACCCATCACAGGAAGCATTCTGCCTTTTTACATTTTTAATAAAACATTGTGTTTTATGTTTTTTAAGCTATTTGAATGATGAGGACTCATGAAATGTCATCATAAACCACGTTTAAGTTGTAATACCAGTGTAATACATGTCATTATACAAATTTGTGTCCTCATAAATCACATCAACAAGTATACACACACACACACACACACTTACACACACTTGCTGTTGACATTGAGTCAGACTCTTTACACCCCTCAAGCTAATGATATTTTATAGTGCATATATCTTAATATTTTGCAAGATACATGCGTCAATATACTTTTAATCATTGTCCAATCTATATTCATTGGTGGTATTTCAAACATTGGTTTGAACATCTTCATGATCTTGAAAAGCAATAAAGAATGAAGATAATTGTATGTGCATGCCCTGAACATGACTATAATGGTGTATATTTCTCTGTGTCTCCAGGTATGGATGATTTGTCATATGTGGGGTCTGGCTGAGGGCCGCGGTTGCCCTGGCGTCTGCACCTCATTGGCTGATTCACCAGCATGTACCGTAGAAACGGCCTATCGGATGGCACCAGCATTAGCTCCGCCTCCTCCGAGGTAACCACTCCTCCGCCTTTTTTTTTTTGTATGTGAATCTTATAAACTGATAAATAATTCTTATCTCATTGCCTTTGTTCAAGTGGTCATTGTTGAAAATTATATTTCCTTATTTCAGCAATATGACAGAAAGAGTGATTTATTTAATTATAACAATACGGTTATTTAGTGACTCAAGTACAGGGTTATTCTAGTTAACTAAAACCATAACACATTTCTGTGATACTGGCATAAATATTATACAATTATAAATATTAACTGAAATAAAAAATAAATGTATTTTTCTTTTTTTTTACTTCCGCTAGTTGCTTGATGTACTAAAATAACTAAAAATGGATAAAACTACGTAGACATTTAAAACAAATAACTGATAAAAATGACCAAAACTTTTAAATGAAAATGGGAAATTCAAAAAACAAATCCCAATAATCTCAGTAATTTCAAGCTCAATGATACTAAAATAACACTGTTCATATATACTCTAAATTACTATTTATTTTTATTTGCATATAAGTAAATACCAGGCCTGTATCAGCAACATTGCAAAATTTTGGACAATACAAAAAATTGTGTTTTATAAAATTCTAGTATACAATATTTGTGTAAATGTGTATATATATATTATAATTACTTTGTCACGCACTGGTAAAACACCCTCCGTTGTGTTTTGTGGGGTTATGTCATTGCGTCAGTGCACTTGCTGTCCTCACTTAGGTCCTGTACAGGGTGTCTGTTCTCTGATGGGCAGTTCTGGGTTTGCGGTGGGGCGTTGCATTGCTCTAATGAGTGTTTGACCCTGAATGGCACATGGCAGGCCGTGTGAATGAGGTAGTGCTTCTGGCATCCCGACCCCTCATTCCCACTGCCATCACCAGCCCACGACCTGCAAACTGACAGATGGACTGTGGTGGTACCGTGGTATCAGATGGCAATACTGTTATGTTCATACATGCACTACCATTCAAAAGTCTTGTTTATATGTTTTAATGTTTTGAAAGAATCTCATTTGCTCACCAAAGCTGCATTTATTTGATCAAAAATAAAAACAGTAATATTGTGAAATATTACTACCATTTAAAATAACTGTTGTCTCTTGTAATATATTGTAAAATGTAATTTATTCCTGTGATCAAAGCTGAATTTTTAGCATCATTACTCCAGTCTTCAGTGTCACATGATCCTTCAGAAATCATTATAATATGATGATTTATTGCTCAAGAAACATCTATGATTATTATCAATGTTGAAAACAGTTTCATATTTTTGTGGAAACCATGATACATTTTTTCAGGAATTTTTGATGAATAGAAAGTAAAAAAAAAAAAAAAACAGTATCAATTTGTAAAAGTAATTTTTTTTACTGTCACTTTTGATCAATTTAATGCATCCTTGCATAATAAAAGTATTAATTTCTTTCAAAACTGTGCAATGCTGAATGATTGAAGTCTCATACAAAACCATGCAGCATGGTATGAAAATGACAAAGTCCCCACAGTAATACCAACAGCAAGGACTAGTGCACTATACATCATATTAAAGATAATACTACACTCTGGATTATTATGGCTATTATTCATCATGTCTACATACCAGTCAGCTGTACTCATTAATGCACAATTGCACTTTATTGTAAATGCGCTTATTTTAGTCGGACGGTTGCTGCTAGACCTGTCATAATGCACTCATATTTATACTTATTTATTAGGGCTGTCAAACGATTAAAATATTTAATCGCGATTAATCACATTAATGTCATAGTTAACTCGCGATTAATCGCACATTTTTATCTATTCTAAATGTCTCTTGATTTCTTTTTGTCCCATTATTTTTTCTCATTTTAATGCTCTTATCAACATGGAAAAGTGGATCGGCTTGCTTTGTGCAAATGTTTTTTATTGAAAACAAGATTGGCATATCTGTTCAATTCCACACTAACATTCTCACTTGGAGCAAATAATCTCTCACACAATGTAACTGTCCATCATTAAAAGGGTGACCGAAATACTGACGAGGTAACGTTACTGATAGTGACGAGTGTGCTGAGATCGCATCAGCTGTGTGTGTGCTTGACTATCAAGTGGTATTTCAGACTGGACGTGCTGCGATGATAGCTCAGTTCACAACGACAAAACACACAGATCACTTTGGTCTTGTCAACTAACCCATTTGGGAACTTTTTAAAAGTAAACTTTCCATTCAGAATCTTATTGGCATCCATTTCGGCGTCTCGCGCTCATCATTCATCCACTCAAAACGTAACGTTAAAGGGACGCGTATTTAAAATCCGAACACATTATTCTCTAAGAGTGTACACACACCGGCGGCACCATTCTGCGTTTTTATTGCTGGCCATAAACTGAGAAAGCGCGCGTCCGATGTGCGATATGAGTTGTCCTAGACGCGGCTCGGCGCTGCGCTTCTCGTCCACTCTTTGGCGGCTCGCAAGCCCAAACAAGTGTGTGCGCCGTGCTGTTGTTTTGTTTCTGGTCTAGCTAGATCCGGTGTGGCGTTGTAGTTTAAATAACGTTATGCTGCAAAAGCATGTGAAAAAAACTACAAAGTTTGCTAGGCGTTAATCTCGCGATAAAAAAATTTACGCCATTAACATGGGTTTGCGTTAATGCCGTTAATAACGCGTTTAACGACAGCCCTATTGTTTATACATACATGCATATTTCTTCAATCTCCATACATTCTATATAATTCTATCGTGTTGTCATTCTTTCAAATTTTAAATCTAGTCTATTGTATTCTGTGGAGAGTCGTAAAAGCAGGTTGTACTGTGTATGAGTGTGTATGTGACCAATAAACTTAAAGGATTTGTTCACTTTCAAATAAAAATTTCCTGATAATTTACTCACCCTGATGTCATCCAAGATGTCCATGTCTTTCTTTCTTCAGTCGAAAAGAAATGAAGGTTTTTGAGGAAAACATTCCAGGATTTTTATCCATAGGCTATAATGGACTTCAATGACAACCAACACGATCCCAGCCGAGGAATAAGGGTCTTATCCAGCGAAACCATCAGTCATTTAAAAAATAAATGTTTTAATTATATACTTTTTACCACAAATACCCGTCTTGTACCATCTCTGAGATGCGCAGCGCGTCATCACGTTGGAAAGGTCACGCGTGTACCGCATCTCAGAGATGGTACAAGACGGGTATTTGTGGTAAAAAGTATATAATTAAAACATTTATTTTTAAATGACTGATGGTTTCGCTGGATAAGACCCTTATTTCTCGGCTGGGATTGTGTCGAGAGTTTGAAGCTGCACTGAGACTCACATTTGGACCTTCAAACTGTTGGTTGCCATTGAAGTCCATTATATGAAAAAAAATATATATATATCCTGGAATTTTTTCCTCAAAAACCTTAATTTCTTTTTGACTGAAGAAAGAAAGACATGGACATCTTAGATGACATGGGTGTGAGTAAATTATCAGGAAATATTTATTTGAAAGTGAACTAATCCTTTAAAACCAAAACGATGAATTTGGTTATAGTCATAGTGCTGATACCATGTTTTTCCATGGTACATTGTTATGGTAATACCATGGTACTTTTTGGTAAGGGTCAGCTCTTTTTTATTTACAGTAAAGTATCAGAAAGTACCATGGTAATACAATGTTTTTGGACATGTATGGACGTCTTCATTCAGATGCTGTTATCATCAGATCAAAGATCGATCAAGCTCTGGGAACTTTCATGAGTTTTTCCAGCGCTGGCCGTCGTCCCGTGAGAAACATATACCACATCTGCCATGAAAACCTCACGCTAACCCCACAACTTAGCTTTTCCATGGAAAGAACTGAGCTGATGTTTTAACGACAGGCATGATGTGTTCTGTGACGGCTGGTGGTCAATACATGAGAGCCACACCAGAACAAATAAGGGATAATATACAGTCATCATCAGAAAATCACCCCAACCAGGACAACAAAAACAGGAACATTTTAGTTTGACAGTAATTGTGGTCAGTTTTGATTTCTAGTTGTGTGCATCCCTCCCTCTCTTCTCTGTTATTGTTCTTGAATTTAGGAGCATCTGTAATATTTCATATCTTGCCTCCTTCTCATATTCAGGGAAGCAACAGCTCCGTGTCTGTGGACGGCCCGAGCGCTGACTATGCGAAGAGCTACGATGCCGTCGTGTTTGATGTGCTGAAAGTCACGCCAGAGGAGTTTGCAGTGAGTAAAACTGTCAGCGCTCAAATTGATGCTTTCTCTGGTGGAAAAGTTTCGTTCTACATCATTTGTCCTGTCCTGTAATGATGCAGCTCCACGAGTCTCATTAGTAGCTTTCCTGGTCAATTGGGACCTTTCCGTTTGGAAACAATAGCTGTGTCCAAAACCTTGCTGTCGAGCGCTTGTGTAACCGTCATACTGACTGACACTGGGCCTCGTGAGCTCATGTACTCAGCATCCTTGTGGACACAATAAAAGGGAAACATACTTCTAGAACAAAAATTTTTTTTAAAGTCTGTGCTCGCTATCTAAATTGCTGTTCCACCGCTGAAAAGATGAATGTGTATTTAAATTGGGTAATTTATGTATTAGAAATGTGAAATTATTTTAGAAGTTGGTGCGTTCTACACTGAGAAAAGCCAGTGGCTCATGTGGCTATTTTTGGCTCATGTGGATGAAAGACAACAACTCCCAGAATGCACTTGCTTTGCTGCCCTACGAGGACACTACCAAGCCACGCCTACCGGTTACAGAGGCCAGTATCGGAAGAAATGATACAACTAGGCTACTAGTTGACTGATCGGATTCGGATTCGCGTACCAGATCTTCAAAATCCCCTTCTGCCATCGTGGTTAGCCTAATACTCAGCTGTCTCCACAGAGCAAAGTCTGTTAGCTTAGTTTGAAAAAAAAGATGGCTGACACTATTTGTACATTCTGTGAGTGAGATCCCACCGTCTATGGGCGGGGTGAAAACATGCGTAACTCGCTCCTACTACTGGCTGTAGTCTCTGGCCTCTGGCCAAAAAAGTCTCTGATGATGATGACGCTAAATGACGATTTTTGCCTCATCTGAGGTTTTTTTCCAGAGACACACAATACAGAAATCTCTCGTCTCAGGGGGACATGAAGGAGGGAAGCACAGTCATTCGAAAATGAGAGATGCAACGATTGATCGGCTGGTTACGAATTGGCCGATTTTCACGTGATCGGCCATGACTGGCGACCGCCGGTCAGTCTGACATATGCCGATTTTATGCCGGTCAAATGCACTCGTGCGCCGCATGATTAACATCGCGTAACATCAGGATCACACGTGCACACTGACCGCACATGTAGGAAACCTCATTAATTACCCCTCATTTACACTGCACTCGTCTGCAGGTGCATTACAGCTGCGACACGGCTACCGGACCTGATCGCGCCCATTCTAGTCAATGCTTGTGTTTACACCGGCCGCGGCGCGGCGCGCTTCAGAAGCTTCCCAGAAGAGGCTCTCCGCGCCCCTTCGCTAAATATAGGCGCCTAGTCTATTTTTGACGGACACTTGTTTTTGTCACGTGTCACGTGGTGTCGCGACGCCTCCCCACATGTTTACGTTGATGGGCGCTCCTATATATAGTATATATAGTTAAACTATATATAGTTTACCGCCATGGTCGTGGTTTTGAGCCAGCAGCCAGTCTAGAACAAAGGACCCGCGAGAGACTTCCCCCCCGTCTCCATGTGCTTGCTTCTATTGGATAGCCGTGTCGCGTTCAACAGAATTAATTTGCATAAAGATGGGCATCGGCCAGCTTTTTGACGTGCAGGATTTTTCAAATGAAGCACCGCCTTCCCGGAATGCTTTGCGGGCGCGTCAAAGTCGCTTGACGTCACCCATAGGAAAATAGTGGAGTGCAGCGCGACAGAAGTGTTGCATGGACAAGTGGATCACCGCTGTGAGTTGTCACCGCGTGGAGGACGGAATAAAACCATGTCGGAGCCGTGATACGCCGCATGTATGCAGTGTAAATAAGGGTCACGCCCAGTTACACACTGTGAGCAGCGCATGAGTAGCGCGTATTTTTTGCGGCCTGCATGTTAATCAATGAGTGCGTTCACACTGGGAGCAGGAGCAGTGAAGCGGGTTTCTATTTATAGTCTATTTTTGCTGCGCTGCTCACACTCAACTAAAGTGAGAGCATACTTTTGATGGACAAAATAAATATGATTTTAAATCAATTAAAATTATTTTAAATCATTATTTTATTTTTTCTTATACTTTTTACTGTAATGTATTCTTATGATCGTCCCTTTTATGTGAAATGCGCTATATATAAATAAACTTTCCTCGCCCAACTTGCTTTATATGAATTTTAAGTATACTAATAATATTTATAATCAACAACTTGCACTGTTTTATGGGATTGCCTTGTCCACAAAACATACACAGGTATCCCATAATGTTCCTATATTTTTCAAAACAGCCTTTACATCTGGAGTTCACCTACAGTGTGACAGAGCTGATGGTCTATGATTAATAACTCACACGTTCTCTGAATAATATACAGAATGTTAGTGGTGATTTACAACAGGACAGTTTCCTATGAGTTGGTCTGATTGTGAGATTTGAGAGAGTTTATTAGCCATAATTCGCATGCATCAAGGTCTTATTATTTAGACTTCTAAGGAGTTACGTTTTAAATGACCCTGTTGAACCTTCAATGTGGTGATTTTTTTGATGAATTGTTTTCATTCATTTTGTCCTTTCCCATAATGTACGCCGTAACTCAGTGCTGGAAAATGAGCTCATGGCTGTGATTACTCGCTCAGTTTGAGTGAAAATGTGACTTTTTATTTTTGTCTTTTCTGTTTCTCAGAGCCAAATTACCCTGATGGACGCCCCTGTTTTTAAGGCCATACAGCCAGAGGTAAGACCAAGGTCACATGTTTTGAGGATGAAACCTTGTAGACTAGAATACACTTTAACATAATAAATTGTGTTCTATCATAACCGTCTGTAAAAGTTAATTTAATTTTATTTTTGTTTTATTTATTATCATTAGTATAATTTTTTTAAGCCCTGGATGATGACTGGTTAATTTTTTTGTCATGCGAATATACACTTAATTGTCCTATTTTATAAAACAATATATAATTATTATTATACTTTTTTAAATATACATATATATATATATTAGGGCTGTCAAAAGATTAATCGCGATCAATCGCATCCAAAATGAAAGTTTGTCGTTACATAATATATGTGTGTGTACTGTGTATAATTATTTATATATATAAAAACACACACAATCATGTATATATTTAAGAAAAATTGGTTATATTTATATATAAAATATTTATATATAATATACATTATATAAATGTATATACAGTATATAAATGCAAATATTTCTTAAATATATACATGAATGTGTGTGTATTTATACATAATAATTCTACACAGTACACACACATATATTACTGTATGTAACGACAAACTTTCATTTTGGATGCGATTGATCGCGATTAATCTTTTGACAGCCCTAATATATATATATATATTTTTTAATTTAAATTAATTTTTTTGTTTTTTATTAAATAAAATATTTTTTATTTTATATTGTTATTTTATATATATATATATATATATATATATATATATATATATATATATATATATATATATATTAAAAAAAGGTAATACAATTTTAATTTAATTAATATTTTATCATATATAGGCTACATAAACAGTATGTGTATATATATATATATGTATATATACATACTGTATATGTAGCCTATAATAAAATATTAATTAAATAAAAATTTGATTACCTTTTTTATTATTAAATAACAATATAAATAAAATAAAAACTACAAAAACTACAAAAAAACTAAAAATAATAATAATATACATATACATGTGGATGTTTTGAGCAGGATTACCTCATTGTCCCATATGATAAGAACGCGTCTACAATGAAACTCTTTTTTTTTTCTCCATCTTTATAATATGATGTTATGGTAAACCTACTTGTTTCATCCTTTATATGCTACTATTTTGAAGCTGAAAAGGAAGAGCTGCCAGTAAAACCTGTTTAGACGGTCAGACACACACAGTGGAAGCGCAGACTTTGCGAATTAAACGCCTTGGCAGAATATTATATCAATCTAGCAGGTTTTCATTAGGGATGTTTATACACTGTTCGGGAAAGAGAATAACACTTCAGTATCAGGTGATCATCTCTGCCAGCATAAGTGACAGCGAGAAGAGGCTCCAGTATTTCCTCACACAGATCATGATGGAAAACTATCTATACCTCCTTATCCAGACCCAGATAGTGCACTGGTGTTTACTGGTGACCAGCATCTTTAGATTAGTGTCTTGATATTATTTAGAAAAAGCTCAATCTAGTTCTTCAGTATAAATATTGTTTTATTGCATGGATCAAAACACCAAGGATGAAAAACACCCATCTTTAGCACTTCCCGTAAAATACATTTGAGTTACGCAAAAACAAATACAGGGGGTTCGTTTCAGTCTGTAAAGTTTCAGACGGAAACAAGTCTGAGGTTTTGTGTTGCTCATCCACTAAAAAAGTGTGCAGTCTAAGACCAGGTCTGTGTGTGATTTATTAAATTGTGCAGGATGGATGGCCAACTTTTTTTTTTTTTTTTTGGAACAGGCCTGAAGATGCTGTAATGTCTGCTTCTCTGTGTGTGTTTGTAGTCATATTTGCAGACATTCAATCTTTCGGATGTTTGAAAGTGTGCCCTTATATCACACACACACACCAGCCATGTGACACGTGCTGCATTTGCTAATGGAGACTTGCTATAATAGAGACTGGTGTGATCGGTTGTGTTTGCCGAGGACGATCCTCTACATCTGGAGGCTGAAGAAGCTGATTACCTCAGTGCTGTGTTTATCGCTGCACATAAACCCGTTTCGTCATTTCTCTTTCAATCGCAGAGAATTACGATGCGCAACAGAGAGTTTGTAAACCGACTTGCTCCAGCTTTAATCTGTCTGTCAGCGGCCTCGGATTCAAGCTCTCATTAGTCCAGTTCAGTGTGTCCGTGATTAATACATCAGGCTTTACAGGCACTAGAATATTCCGGCTTTTGATTATTAACTCGGTTTATAAAAACAATCAGATGTGTTGACTGAAATGTAAGTCTACAGGGGGATCTTTTGCCCAATAATGTTTCATTGTAAGTACATAGCAGTGTTGTTTAAAAACTAACTTTTAAGCTGGTATTTCTGGTTTTTAAGCGGTATTGGTCATTTTTCTGCTGATCGGGTCAATTAAAGCTGAAATAAAATACTAGATTCGAAAATTAGACATTGTGCCTAAATGTAAAAAAAAAAACTGAAATAAAAATAAATTAAAGAAACTACTAAAAAAACCATTACAATTGAAAAAAGCATGTGTAGAAATTACAATTTTTTTAGTTTTTGTTTTGTTTTTCAGTCCTGGATGATGACTGGTTACATTTACAATTAATTAGCTTTTATTTTAATATAGAATAATAATATAAAAAAAAATATTAGATTTTATTTTTGCATTTTAACATTTAAATGTTTGTAATTTTAGTCATTTTGTTGTGTTTTTGTCATTTTTTAGTTATTTTTTTAAAAATATTTTATTATTAATTTTCGTTTCAGTTTTTGTTATTTTAGTACATACAATTAAACTAAATGAAAATACGATGTTGCTGTAGCAACTAGTTGAAAATTTAAATAATTATTATTATTTATTTTTGTAATGTTTTAATGGTTTAAGTTAACTATAATAACCCTGGAACCTGTTCAGCTTTTTTAAAATTGTGAACACACATTTATGAATCCAGTCTCTTGAGACCAAAAGAAATGATCGTCCTTTTCACCGTTCTTAAGACACTCTTGATTGGATTACTGCATATTTGTGGGTTTTAACTGTAATTAGAGTTCAGTTTATTAATCAGTTTAATGGAAAATAGATTAACAAAGCACTGAGAAAACACAAGAAAGCGGTTTTGGCAGAAAGAATGAGTCACATTAAAATAAGGAAACTTCTGCATGTTATCCAGCATCTTCAAGACAGTTTTTCCACGAGTCTCTGTAGTTGTGTTAGTTAGTATCACATTATTCATCTTCATCTTTATGTAAATGTGAGATACATTAGAGTTTTGACACTAGGCCTCAATTCAGTTGTAAAAGCCGACGGTTCGCCACTTGAATTCCCCCATAATTCCTCTCCTGACACTTTTACGCGGTCTCTTGGACCAGCGTGACCTCTGACCTCCCGGACGCAGACTTCCCGCTGATGCGAGGGAGAAGAGGGAACCGCCTCCAGCTGTGTCTGCTTTTGCCATCTCTGCCTCTTTTACTCCCGTCACGTCTTGGCTGAGTAATCTGTAGGTGTGTGTGTGTCCCGATCTGCAGGTGTGTGTGTCCCGACTCGAAATGAACTTCAGTGATAATTGTGTTGTCGTAAAGGAAGTTGACGTAAGGTCTGACCGTCTCGCAACCTCTGACCGTCGCCACTTTCCATGAGAGTGAGAGAATGTATTTAATTTACTGCAGTAAATGAACCATTAGTGATCAAAATGTCAGTCCGTAATTGCAGAAGAGTGTGAGCCGCCACAGTAGTGATGGAAACAGCCTTAAACACAACTTACTTTTTAACTTCAGTGGAATCATATCTGTATCCACACACACACACACACACACACGCACGCACACACACACACACTTTCTCTTACACACGTTCTCTCTCTCTCTCTCTCTCTCTCTCACACACACTCACACACACACACACACACACACATTCTCTCTCTCTCACACACACACACACGCACATACACACATTCTCTCTCTCTCTCTCTCACACACACACACACACACACACACACACACACACACACACACACACACACACACACACACACACACACACACACACACACACACACACACACACACTTTCTCTTACACACGTTCTCTCTCTCTCTCTCTCTCACACACACACACACACACACTCTCTCTCTCTTACACACATTCTCTCTCTCACAGACACACACACACACACACACACACACACACCACACACACATTCTCTCTCTCACAGACACACACACCACACACACACACACACACACACACACACACCACACACACATTCTCTCTCTCTCTCACACACACACACACACACACACACACACACACACACACACACACACACACACACACACACACACACACACACTCACTCTCTTACACACTCTCTTACACACATTCTCTCTCACTCACTCACTCACACACACACACACACACACACACACACACACACACAAACACACTCTCTCTCTCTCTCACACACACACACTCTCTCTGTCGCACACACACACTCTCTCTGTCGCACACACTCACACACACACACACACACACACACACACACACACACACACACACACACACACACACACACACACACACACACACAGTAACTAGACTAGCTGCTTGTGCATCATCTTGTGAGCAGTAAATGCCACTGAAATGTTGTGAGTCCCGCCGGTCCCGGCCGTCAGTGATGTGAAGAGCAGGAGTTGGGACGGGAGAGACTGTATCGGGGTCTTCGGGTGACCCACCGTGCTGCGCGTCCACTTTAGTGCCAGGCATTCTGGGAATGAAAGTTAAAAACGCAACCTTCGACCTCTCACATGTTTTCTTTGTAGTTGTTTGAGTGTGTTGTTCACGGCAAGCTCTTACACACCTGGAGGGCCTAGCGATCCTTCTCTTCATCGTCACCACTCTTCATCACTGAACCGCTTTCATTTTCTCCTCATCACAGACAAACCCGTTCAAATGCGGGTCTTTTAACTTTCCAAATCCCCCCAAGTGTTTATGAAAAGTTTTATGAGTGTTTAGTAAATTGCAAATTTTCAGCAGAACGTTTGCGTATTTCATATTACGCACGTGTCTCTCGTTAGACTGCTTATATTCAACTCCAAATGTTTATTTTTTTCATTCAGCGCAGGCTAAAGTCTTTTCAACACATCTTATGTTACTTATCTTTTGTTTGTTGTAACTTCATCTAAAATCTGATTGGATGAGCCACGTTCAAAGTCGTTGGAAAAATAGTCATAAAAACAGACGTGTGACTGCATATCATTTTGAATTATTATTCCAATTCTACGGTTTTTAGCCAATGTAATAATTGTGTATTGTTATTTACTGTTATGTTTAAAGACACGCATTCTGCTCAATGAGTTTTTTATTGCTGTGTCATTTTGAAAAAATTATATCTCCAAAAGTGCTTGCAATTTGCATCTATAAATGAAATTACATAGATTTGAATGTGCATTAACCCCGACTACAGGACCCGTGAGAGACATCTGGAAAGCGGTAGATCATTTTCCGTCTAATTGTCTTTTTTGCCCTGTGTTTTTGCAGCGTCAGTAATCAATTGTGACAGTGTATAAATAGAGGATAATTGCAAACACATTAGTTTAGCTGAACTAACGGGTAAGCTGCACATGAAGATGTCTGTCAGACCCAGTTCTCCTGCGGGGTCGAGTGTTGAAAAAATAATCAGAGCAATCTACATAATTATTGATTTAAAGGTGGAAACTTGAGATCTTACACAAAGCTGAAAGAACATGTGAAATTATCACTTAGACCGGGTTCAGTTACACCTGGTTTAAATACAGGGGCTCCACGACATAATAACCCTGTCTCCACTTGCAGGCCTGCTGTCAGTCAAAGGCACTGTAGCGTCAGCGTCTTTATAGGCCTCAGTAACTTCCCCTGGAAAGAGAATCAGAATGTACTGTATTTTACTTTCTTAAGCTCAGTTTTGATCTGTTGTGTTGCAGGAGCTTGCTAGCTGTGGTTGGAACAAAAAGGAGAAACACATTTTGGCTCCCAATGTCGTTGCCTTCACACGGAGATTCAACCAGGTAAGATAGTTTGCTGAGTTTCTGTCTTTGTTTTTAGGATTTATGAATATTTTTTTTATTTTTTAATTATTATTTTTTATTTTATTTTTTTATTTCATTTGATTGTATTTTATTATTTTATAATTTATTTATTTTATATATATATATTTTTTTTATTGTATTTAATTTTTTATTTTATTATTCTATTTCATTTGATTGTGTTTTATTATTTTATTATTTATTTATTATATATATATATATATATATATATATATATATTTTTTTTTTTTTGTATTTAATTTTTTATTTTATTATTCTATTTAATTTGATTGTATTTTATTTTATTATTCTATTCTATTTAATTTAATTTTATTTTATTTTATTTTATTATATTATTCTATTTTATTAATCAATAATAAATTATATAGATAAATTAAAAGTAATCAAATTAATTAATTAAACTACAAAACATAAAAAATGTAATATATTTTATTTCATCATCGTCACTAGGGGGGCACAAAAACATATGGCACATAATTATGATTCATATATATAGTTTTTTACACACACACGCACGCACACACACACACAATGTGCAGTTGAATAGATATAACAGCGTAGTGTATTGAAATCAGTAAATCAAATCGTTTAATCAATTAAAATCAGCTTGCGATCATGGCCTGATATCAGACTGAAGCACATAATTAAAAAAACTCTGATATTGACTGATAATGATCTGATGGAAATATTATTCATCCCCAGTTGTTGTTATCCCAGTCGAATGCTTCACTTATTCATTTATATATTCCTTTAGTTTTCCAGATGTGAAGTGTGTGCTGACAGAGTTCACTGCGCTAGAATGCCGTGGATATAAAGTGTATTTTTGGCTGGGCGGTAGTTGATATAATGCCAGCAAACTACAAACTGTGCCACAAAACCATTATCAACCTTATGGCCCAAAACTTAAATATGTGCTGGAAATACTGTTAACAAATCGCACATGCATGGGCAAATATCCAGCCTGGTGTTTCTTTCCACCGCAAGATTGAGCTTGCTGATTCTGCTCATGTTCAGGAAGAATAGAGATGTGTGGTTTGCCAAGTTTGTGAACTCTTATATTAGAGACAACATTGGTCTTGTCATCTCACATGTTGTTCACAAGCGCCACAAATTATCACTCCACCAAATCCATCCAACAGCGAAAACCAACCTCCTCCCAAAGACACGTGTTTGAAAATATTTTAAAATAAGTTGTTTTTGCATGTAATATTTCAGTTTTTATTCATTGTGTCATGTACAAGTAACTTGGATACACTGTCATTTAAAGGGATACACTGTCATTTAAAGGTATAGTGGAAGATTTTCCCGAATTTTAGAAAACGTTTTGAAAAAATGCACATGCTCTACCTGCTCCCGAGAGGGAACACCTATTACACGTGTGCACGAGAGAGCGTGCACGAGCCTAGTTCTCCTCGTGCACGCTCTGTTTACAAGTTGCTGTCGGCATGGCTCATACAAGCCTACTATCAAAAAGAAGATTTGCACTTTTTCCACTATGTCACACATTGGAATTATAAAAAAGGAACACACAAGGTTGTATAACATTTCAGCGTGATACCTTTTACCATTTGGTCATAAGGCTACTTTAGACACATTGAGATGTTTACCGTGTCTGCGCGGTGCGTGACTTGTGCCAGGGCTAGCATCGCTAACCATAGCTTACATGAACTTTTACTAGCAGTCATTTTAAATGTGCGTGTCATATTGACGCTAAAGGGTGCCATGTGCGTTGGATGTAGACGAAATGTCAAAAGTGTCAGTATATGACGCCCAAGGATGAGAATGCGTTGAAACTTCGCGACTGAGGCATCAGTGGGAAGCCCAACCTGTGCTTTTAGCGCACGTCAGCGTGTGAAATATTCCCCCAAAAACACTCTGGTCTTGTTTCTTTCTTCAGAAGCGTTTCTCTTCTTGTCATACAATTCGTAGACACTTTTTCTCTTGCGACCCTCAGACATTTTGAAAAAACCCGGTGAGAACGGCGAGCTTCAATGAATGGCTGAAACCGTAGCTCACCACACACACATATACACCTGAAAGTGCGCAGAAAGCGAAAACTACCTAGCGACGAGCACGTACGACGGCCTTACGTAAACATATCACCAGTAGGGCTGTCGCGGTGAAGGAATTTCTCTTGCGTTAATTTTGAGTGGCTCAATAGCGCGATATGTGGTATTATCGCCATTTATTTATTTTAATTGATTTAAAATCACTTGTTGCTATTTAAATAAGTGTTACGATGTGGTCAGCATGCACAAAAACGAGGAATTTTTTCAGTAACCGAAACTAAACAGCCTTTCTGCGCATTGAAGGGCTGTCACTCAGCGCACAGTTACATTGTTTCGACAACGGACTGTCTTTGAGTGAGTCATTAAATCGCTCATTCAACGAACACATTCAAAAACGCTGATTTATTAAAAGATAGATGTAATGAAACAAGGTGTTAATTATTTTTAACTTTGAGCTCCACTTTTCAAAGCTCAGCTGACCAGCAATGTGTCGCATGGGTAGGGTTGCCACCCGTCCCTTAAAATACGGAATCGTCCCGTATTTACAAGCAAGATGATGCGTCCCGTATCAAATCAATAAGGGACGCGATTTGTCCCGTATTTTACATTAGGCCCACATATAGTTGAATAAAAACATACGGATTTTGCAGTATGGATAATACTAATAGCAAATATAAAGAAATCAATTTCTTAGTAGAGAAGCTCATTGCGTGATTGCATTTTAGCGTCTTTGTTTCTATAGCGACTGAGTCTCGTGAACATGCACTGTAAACCTGCACGTTTTTTAACCCCTCGTGCGCTGTTCGGGTCTTTTCGACCCCAAATGACGTTTGCTGAAATAAATAAAACATTATATTTGTCCAAATGATGTGAGACTTTGCACGGTTGACAACACTTTCTACATCTACAAAAACAATTAAATAAATTTGAATAATATCTGTTTTTTATGTTAGTGTGGGGGGAAAAAGTCACACTTGTGTTGTTTCAACAAAATGTCATTTTGAAACATAATAGTTTTTTTTTTTAGGATTTATAGTTTTAGGAGGATTTATTATATTTTTTTTACTTTAGGCTATATAAATAAATATTTTTTAAACAAAAACAGTAAAAAAAAAAGAAGTTAAATTCACTTTATAAAAGACCCACATTTCTAACGTTCATTGATATGGATAATTTGACATGGTTTAGAGTAATATTTTTGCCCATCTTTTGGAAAATGCTGTTTTAAAAGTAAAGAAATTATCACTTTAGTAGATGGCTGCAGAGCTTCATCATTTGCTATTTGACTAAAATACATATTTTCAATAGCTTTTAGTTGGATTCATATCTACATATTATGAAATGATAAGGGGGGTGTCCCTTATTTTGCCACACTGAAGGTGGCAACCCTACGCATGGGTAACACTGAAGCTGTTGATTACATTTTTTTCCCGTGGCTTCCTCGCGCTGTAAATGCTTACCAGCGCTGACGCCATTCATGGTAAATACCTTAAATGTTAAAAGGGTGATACTGCAAATATTTCGCTTTCCTTGGACACGGCAACCTTTTCACGAATATATATGACTTGACCTCAAAGACTCAGTCGATCTCTCTCATTCACTGTCTGTTTAGGCTTAAGTGCAAATCCACGAAGCCTCTGTACAAATCACCATGATAAACAGTCTTGTTATCATTGTTAACTTATTTAACATTCAATACACATGCACAACGTTCAAAACATGAAGGGTATAGCATTATGAAAAAAGAAAACGTGACTATGCATTCCTCTGCGGTTGGCTTGTCAGTAGCGCGGTACTACAATATTGAGGTTATCGCGACAGCCCTAATGATTGACAACTAGGAGGACCAATAGTCTTGATGATCCACCCGGAAAAATAAATCTTTCACTATACCTTTAAGTTTTTCCACACCAAGTTCATACAAGTTGACGTGTCTTCTTCATCCTTTAGCTTTGGTATTGTAAAACTCGCCTGGCAAGCCTCGTAGGAACATTTTTGTTAATCAATTTTGTTCGTGGAATGAATTTTAATGATTAAAATCGTGTTTTGTTATTCAAGCTTGGTGATGCTGATGGATTAGAAAGCTCAAGGAGCCATTCATTATAACACCAGAAGGAAGTTTGGTTTTCAAGCTAATTTAAAAGTCTTTGGCCGTAAATTAATCTGAACTAAATTTGTGGTTTTACTGTAGCGCTTCCAGTTCTGCTTATTAATGAAGTTTCAGCCTGGAATGACTTTTAAATCTTTCTCGTTAAATCTGAAACATAATTAGATGATGACTGGCGTGTCCCAATTTTACTTATTCCCAATTTTGTGAAAGTGCTATAAAAGTGCAAAGCAGACATTTGATGACCCACTTTTTACATTTATGGCATATGTTTAATGAGAGGATTTGTTCTAGTTTTCTAGCCAGGATTGTGTGGAAATGACATAAAAGCATCAAGTTCCCCGCTGCAAATTTTCCTTTTTGAAATGGCCACACTTCTCCTCAAAGTGAATCTCACAGAATTCCTTCTATCCTGGCTGCCGGTGTCTTTGGTTTTATGACACCATTAAGCCGAACATGATGATCTGGCTTCCAGACCTTCGGAAAGATGGAGCGGCTTCGGGACACTTTTCTTGGCCACCCAAGATTGTGTCTTGCTTGAAACAATGGCTGTCGTTTGATGTACTGTAAATTGAGCCCAGTTCTAGTATTAGTAGTCCTATATCTGTTTTTGTTTATAGAAAAACGCATGTGTGTGTCTGTATGTAAATGTATATTAGGGCTGTCAAAATGTATGTATTAATGCATGCAAAATAATCATTATTTTTTTCGTCAACCTTTGACTAGCGGCTAGTCAAAGGTTGACGAAAAAAAATATATTTTGCATGCATTAGAGGTGGACAGTAACAAAGTACATTTACTTGAGTACTGTACTTAAGTACACTTTTTGAGTATCTGTACTTTACTTGAGTATTATTTTTTCCGGAAACTTACTTTAACTTCACTACATTTGAAAGACAAATATCGTACTTTTTACTCCACTACATTTCTGTCAAGGTCCTTGAGTAGAAAGTATAACGTCAGGGATGATTTTGGTTGCAGGAGTTGCATTTTGGTTGGAAATTAATGTCTGGTTGACGTCAGAACTCGACTGATGTTGGTTTTTGACATCAACCCGATTTTCAACCACAATACAACGTCTGTCCAACGTTGGAGATTAACGTCAATCTGACATTGGATTCTGACATCAACATGATTTTAATTTTCAACGTTGGGTTTGGTCTTCTAAATGCGAATTTTGTCATTGTTTTGGAGCACACTAGCTTAAAGATAACAAGGCTAACATATTCACACTAAACGCCAAAAAACTGGGAACAGCCATTTGGGTGTCCGAAAGTTGTGGACGTTATTGAGTGACTTACTCAATCCCACTACAGGAACTGTGTTATAGAAATAAATGTGATATTGATATGAGGGCATGCAGGCAGAGATTCAGAGGCATAAGGTACTGTAAATTGGCTATTACATGCAACAACAATAAAAAAATGCATTGACATTTACTTTTATACTTAAATACTTTTATAAATGAGTACTTCTGTACTTTTACTTAAGTAAAAATTGGTCTTTACAACTTTTACTTGTAACGGAGTAATATTTGACCAGTAGTATCTGTACTTTTACTCAAGTAAGGAAGTTATACTTTGTCCACCTCTATGACCACGCTCTTATTCATGCAAATGCTTTTAATCCATTCACACGGGATAAGACTGAAAAGAGAAAGCAGTGCTTTAGTGGAGCGCATCTGTGAATCTCACACTCGTGCGCACAGAAAGCCACTTCAGACAGCACTTGAACCGATCAAAACACAATATGTTATGCCAAAATGCCAGTTTTCGTCGAGTATCCTCGAGTTAAATGTCTTAAATGAACGTAAAGCAACAAAAACAATAACTTTTTGTGTTTTTTGACAGGGCAAGTACAAATCTGAACTGGTCTGACTGGGCCAATAGAAAATAATTGAGCCCTGATGGATTGAAGGGCTGGTAAATGTGACTTTTATTATAATGAGTTTATATGAAGATAAACAAATAAAAAAAAATATAGGCTACTTAATTTGGAGGTTAAATGTGAAATTTGTACTATATATATATAAAGCTTTAATGGTGTGATTATCGCGATTGATTACAGAAAAAGTTTTTTTTTAATCGGTTGACAGCACTTATATTGAATATATTGAACTGAACATCTTTACAAGTCCTATGCTGCTAAATTTACTTTACATCAAACCACATATTAGTATATGAGTAGTGATACGTCAAGCATCACTATTAATATTGCTCATATTTGGGATTTAAACAAACCCCTAAATGTTAAACATTCGCTTGTAACTTTATCATCTACTTAACTCCCTAACTTAAGAGTTACTCATCTAAGTAATCAGATTTTCACCTTGGTGACTGTATTATTGGATAACATAAGGTGAGCTTTACGTTTTGCATGCTCACATTTTCATCAATGTAAATATCTAGTCAAACTTGTGTATGTAAATCAGCTCTGTATTTTTTTGTGAATATTGTGGTCCATTATGGCAACTAAGCAGAAACTCTGTACCTCAAATATATTGTAGCGCTCTTTGCCAGTTCATTATATATGGAGCGGGAACAGAAGCTTTCAGAGCTGTTTTGAAGGCATTGTAAGACTGAAGTAGATGAGCTCACCCTGTTTCATGAAAGGGGTCGCAGCTCTGCGCTTTGGTAAAACACACTTTACAGCCACTTTGGAAAAAGAACCGTCATCTCCGAGCCAAGAAATGCACAGGTTCCTATACCAACCAGAGCTCTTCTAACGTGAACATGATTTGATAATGAGCTATAGGCTATGACGACATTGCACAGTTGGCTTATCTAGTAAAGTGCCGTTCTCACATGTTAACTTAACACAGCTGTGATACGCCTTCATACAATATTGCTGGAAAACTTGACTCAAACATTTTGAAGCTCATTTTAGTTAGATAATAACTCAATGACTATGACTTGAGCATTGCACATTTGCCTTAAAAAAAAGAAACACCGAAGTGTCTGTTGACATTTATGACACAAAGGAGGAGTAGTTTGGGAATTTGACCAGAATTTACATGATTAATTAATGAGGCGATGACTTTAAATAAGCCAATAAAAGCTTGTTTCTGGCTCACACTGCATAGTGATTATTTTAAAATCTTTTTTATTTTTTTATTTTACAGAAATGTGGTTATCATATTACATTTTTATTAACACTTTACAATAAGGTTTTATTAACAACATTAGTTAACATGAGCTAACAATGAACATTTAGTAATGTTACTCTCAGCATTTACTATTTGGCGATTTGGGGGAAAAAAAGCCCGGGCTATTATTTGAAGTTTCACGGTAATAATGAACAGTTAATAAAAAATAATAATACTTTTGAAAGATAAAGTTGTATCTGTTAACATTTGTTTATGGACTGAGCTAACATGAATATTAAATGCTGTAAAATATATTGGTTTAGGTTAGTTAATACATTAACCTTATTGTAAAGTGTTGCATTTTTTGTTCTATTCATTTTTAAGGTATATCTTTTAACTGTAAAGTTTTAAGTGAAATAAAGTTTAAACTAGAGCCAATTCTATCCTTATCCTTCCCTTTAGCAATGTGTACTGTTACAAATGTTTCATAAAATTAATCTTTGCTATTTTTAATCGTTTTTAGGTAATTGTACAGTTTCACTACAAATAATTAAGTAATTTACACCCATGTTTTGTCAATTCCATTGTCACACAGTTCACATTGGATAAAATGTCTTGTGAAGTCTGGATATTTTAAATGTCCTGTCTATATAGAACGCTTAAAATCACTGACGTACTGTATGAAGTTAGGATGCTCATGCAGTCTATTTAGGCGCTCACTACTTTTTTTTTTTTTTTTTTTAAACACAGAAGTCGAATATTCAATTCAAGCTTGACAATTATAAATCACATTATAAATCACTCAATTTCATGTCTCCTTTTAAAGGAACAAAGTCAGGGGCCAAATTTATGGTCAAACTATGTACCCTTTTATCAAGACGAGTTCATGAGGGTCGATGGAAAATACATTGGACCGTTCAGTCCATATATTCTTAGTTTACAGATATATTTACCGTTTCCATTCCAGCAAATTGACAGTATTCTGCCGTTTTCCCCGGATACACCAGCAAAACACCAAACAAAGATTTGTTTTCAACCACATTTATCATTTCAGGACTTTGGACTTTGGTGGGCTTTTTAGACTTAGTATGCAGTTGTAATTTCGTTATTTTTTTTTTTTGTGGTGTTTTTAAAGCTATCCCAATTCTGTTGCAATCAGTACATGCATAGTTCAACATTGACTTTCTTTTCCTAAATGATTTGTCCGACATTAGTTTCTTGAGTTTGATTCCCTCTGCATGAAATATAGCCGAGGCTGCTTTTGAGGAAGTTGTTGAGGTTTGTTACCTGACTCTGATTATGTTATAACGGCTCCCTGAGGCTGAAATCTTAAACGTTTCACTACACTCAGAATCACTCAGACTTCATCTGCGCTCTAATGTTGTTATTTTCTGATGCTTGCGTTGGAGTCTCTGCCAAGTGAAGTCTGTGTGTCCAGCGTTCTGTGTTTGCCGTACAATTATGAGAGAGACTGGAGTGTCTCATTTTTCATTACATAACAACAGCTTTCCTCGATCTCAGTTATTTCCAGCACTTTTGTTTTTGTCTATCAGAAATGGGTTTTCCACGAGATATGCTTTGACGCCAGTTGAGTTTCCCTTTAGTGAAAAAAAAAATAAAGTCCAGAAAACCGCAGATGAAACTTGACCTGGTGCTGTCCTGAAATGCCGTGACCTCAGATGACCTGATTTTCTCATTCTTTCGGAGTCTGGTGTTCACACATATATATATATATATATATCAGACTGTCAGGATGTCCTGAGCTGATCTCAAGGATCATATATGGGCTTTTTTATTTTACTGATCAGTGTTGGCTATCCCAGCGGTGTCCAATCCTGAATTAAACACACCTGGACCATCTAATCAAGCTCTAACTAGGCATATTAGAAACTTCCAGACAGGTGTGTTGAGGACATTTGGAGCTAAACTGTGCAGGACAGTGGCCATCCAGGTAGATATCCCATAGATGTGTCTTTATTACATTTGAGCCCATGAGAAACTCTCTGTACGGACTATGTCTACATTGCATTGATTTTAAAGTTCCCCTGTAGTCAATCATTTTATCCCTTAAAACTTATCTTTGATAATTACATATTTAAACGTTTTTCCTTGAAAAAAATTATTCATGCCATAACCCATTAAAACCGGATCACACATCTGTGTGTGTTTACTTTTAAGACCGGATCACGCCATCTGTGCGTAGTCACCATTAAGATTTGTTTTTTAAATGCAGTTGAAGATTATGGCCAAGCAAGTCAGTCAAGTTGAAAGCCAAAGAAGTAAGCTTTTTAGTAAGTAAGTAAGATTTTAGTAGGCTTTGACACATTTTGACAAATATTTCTGGAAACCCTTAGGTTTTGGGAGGGGGTTTACAGAAAAGTACTTAGGCATAAAAAGGCCTTTTTTAGCAGGCGTTTTAGGCCTAAATGGGTTAAAATAGCTTGAATGTAACTCTACACCCTTGCCTCATTTAATATGCACGGTTCTATAAATATATGCAAATAATCCCTGCCTCCACTCACTCGCACCAGCTCAGAGATCCACTCGTTGACGATCACACGTTGATCTGATTGGTTGAAACGCCAGTTTCAAACCGTGTTTTTGAGACTGCCTTTAGTTCACTGCAGTTTTAAGGAGAAAACACTCAGCAATGCTGTTGACTTATGAATTTGCACATGGTCTGTCTAAAAGCACATTAAAAACACCACATAGATGTATAAACTACATTAAAAGCTAGATTTTCACTACATGGGACTTAAATAACTACTTGTAGCCTACTTGAAGTGCGCAGCAAGCACTTGGAAAACACAAGTATCAGATCGGGACTCTGTATCGGCAGATGGTCAATATTCAGTGACTCTGATTGGATAAAAAAACGTGACATCACAGCTTCTCGGTAACAGTCAGTAAATCAGTGTTCCTCGTCATCACTGTTTTTCCCATGTCTTCAGGTGAGCTTCTGGTTGGTACGGGAAATCCTCACCGCTCAAACCCTGAAGATCCGTGCTGAGATCCTGAGCCACTTTGTCAAGATTGCAAAGGTACGTGAACTGTTATTTTCAATACTCTTACTGTATCAATAATAAAGAGTATTACTATTAGGCTAGAAAATATAACGAATGCACCAAAATCTAATGCCAATGCATCATTCCTTATGTATCACAATAAACACCACTATGTCAAATTCATCAGTTTATTCAAGGATAAGAGTATATGTGTTATTCTCAACAACTACATTTCCCATCATGCAATGCTGCCTTAAATTTGACCACTACTAGGTATCTTAGGACCTGTTTAGACCTGGTATTAAGAAGTGGAAACTGGTATTAATTTTGGTCAATTGGATCACAAGTTTTGAGCTTGTCCACTTTCCACCATCGAAAACACATTCGACCGGATGGCTTTCATAGTGTAAACGCTTATGTGATCATGTGTGTTCAAACAGACACAAAAGACTGTCTACTCTACACCTACTGACTTAATGAGTAAACATTATGGGAAGAGCGCTAGCCAGACGGGATTTAAACTTTGGCGGCTGAAGACCCAAGTTTGGTTTGAAGATGAAAAACATATCAAGTTCAATGTTCTCTCACCATTCCTGATCTCTAACACACACTCACCGTGTTCGGCTGGTCTTGTGGTTGTCAGAGCAGAAACTAAAGCTGATGCTCTCCGTATGTTTTTCCGTTGTCTCCGGGCGTCTTCACATGCAAATTGTACAAGCTGATTTTTTCCATTAGATAAAAACTTCAAATGCATGTACCCGCCCATAGACGCTCCCCTCGAAGAAATCAGGACAGAAGTGGTCGAAAGTGGACAAAAGAGACTGATTAAAACACCTAAATGGGAATGCCTTGTCTATTTGTGATCCGATCGAACAAAACGCACCTTAATACCAGGTGTAAACGGGTCTTAGAAGGCAACAGAGCTAAAGAGCAATAAGGTCTGGATTAGATATACTGAGAAATGTTACTCTAATGATGTTGAATTGCTCCAGTCGTGCTGCAGTTGTGCATGTTGTGAGATGATGTTTGTGAGTCTGTCCAACTTCGACGGCTCACCTCATTAGTGTGGACTACAGATTATTATTATACAGTATGTTCCTACTTTGAAATGAGGTGCCATTAAAGTCGGTTGGCACACACCAAGCGATCAACAAAGCATTATTATTCAGTTTTATATAACTATGCATAGATTTTCCTTTATTTCCTTCAAACATCCATTACTTTACTTGAAGAGCTTAATGAAGTCCAGATATTTACGATATGTGACCCTGGACCACAAAACCAGTCACATGGGTCATTTTTAAATTGAGATTTATGCATCACCTCACCTGAAAGCTCAATAAATAAGCTTTCCATTGATTAACCCGTTTAATCCCAAATTTTTTCTTGCAATTTGAATACATGCATTTTACTCCTTAGACCTCCCTAACACACAAACTGTATGCCCTTTTTGATTTTATGTTGGTTAAGTTAGTGAAATATTAGGTTTTATACTCGGTCACAATAGTGACCGGTGGGAAACAACATAGTCAGAATTCATACAAATTCTTCAATTAGGCCTATTTACGCAACACATTCCAAGACATCCATAACCTCGCTTTGTCATTTCATGAAGGAGGTTTAGTGAGATGAAAAGGTTGTCATGGACAAAGTTACACCCTGGATGAACTTCCGCTTGTTCGGCTAGACCTCTATGGGCTAGAGTAGACCAAGGTCTACACTTGGGCCCTGCCTATAGGCCAGTTTCAGGGAGATGTGTGTGCACTCATTCAGTGCACTGAAGATGGGCCGTACGTTGTAGAAAGGGTTGTTTGTGGTGATGTGTGGCACACACCAATTGGTTCTCATGAACATCTGCCTCATCCTCCAGATGTTTCACCTCTGCATCGCCATTCAATAATCTACCTGGCAAATAGGCTGTTTCACCCTGGTACTCCCTATCTGATCCATCACTATCAATCACTTTTAAATGCCTCTGTTTGCTGCACACAGCACTTGGGGGGGGTCACGTACGTCTAGAAGGTCCAACACATCTGATAGTTTTAAACTGTGTAATAATAAACATTTGATAACTAGGATTAACAGCCAAAACCTGTGTTTTCAACTGAAACACTGTGTTATACTACCGGTCACAATTGTGACCGTTAACAAATTTACATGTCTTACGAGCAAAATATATATGCAGCAGTATAATTCTCAAAATATATCAGTAGTAGACCCTTTAAAGAATATATGTACAAAATTTGATAGTTCTATCTGTTAATTAAGGTGTTTTATATACTACTTTTTGTAGTAGTGTGAGGAAGACATCTTCTTCTAGATGTGCAAGCAGGAAATAAACTGATCTAGTCATGTGACCTTTCACACCAGTCACATGACATTTATAAATTTTAATCAAAACAATCTATTTTTTCTTTTAAAAGTTGAATTTCTTGCCCAAAGCCAATAACACCACTTTTAGAGCTTCCAGAAATAAGAAAAAATATGCGGTCACAATTGTGACCGGTGGGATTAAACGGGTTAATGGTTTGTTAAGATAGCCAACAATATTTGGCAGAGATACAACTACTGTATTTAAAAAACTGGAATCTGAGAGTGCAAAAAAATAGAAACATTGAAAAAATCTCCTTTAAAGTTGTGCATTTATGTTCACGATTGTGCTGCATTCACTCACAAAAATACATGTTTTATGTATTTACGGTAGGAAATTTACAAAATATCTTCATGGAACATGATCTTAATATCCTAATGATTTTTGGCATAAAAGAAAAATCGATAATTTTGACCCATACAATGTATTGTTGGCTATTGCCACAGATATACCCGTGCTACTCACGACTGGTTTTGTAATCAAGGGTCACATATATAATTTGTTATAATAAACACACACACTTTTTCCCCCCATTTGAGTAGTGCTGGTTATTTTTTCAAATTGACTTGGTTTGGAAAGCTTTAGTCACACTATAGACATTAGGGCTAATGATTTAGCAGGCGTTATCTTTATATATATATATATGTATTGTACACTTCATTTTATTTTTTTATTTTTTATAAATACATTTTAACACAATAGTCTGATAATGACTCTGACAAATGTTTGCCCGCCCTTTGGTTTTTCATCCGGATAATCTGGCTCTCAAAAGAAAGTAAACTCATCAAAACAAGCCACGTCAATGAAGCGGCTCGAATATCAGGACCCGTGAGCCGTCCTTCAGATATCTCATGACTAGATCTCAGAGGAACACTTGCTGACAGAACAAAAGCTGAGAAAAAAAACACTCCGATTGTAGTCATCATGTGTCATGGAGTCGATTCGGCCGAAGCGAGCTCAAAGCAGTTTTCCATCATTTGTTGGGGCTTCATTGTGGGAGTAATGATGAAAGCAGGTCTGCATCTATCTGAAGGTCACTGTCTTTTAGTGGACGGCGTCCAATCAGAGAGCAGTAAAGGGAGTTTTGAGTGTGGGCGGTATCTGTGACATCATCTAACCTAACAAACAGACAGTAGTACATGTCTGCTTCATTAGAAGTGCATGTGGATTTTCTCTGTTTTCACAAATTGCAACCTAGTCTTTTATGAAGTGAGAACTTTTCATTACATGATGCATTTAATAGCAAAACATGTTAAAATAAAATGCAACCAGTAAAACGGAAGTGGTTGCTATATATAAATATTCTCTTTGACTTGCTCGCGCTCTTCAAACAGCCTTTTAGTGGTTTGTGCATTGAGTTTTCTGAACTGTATAGCAATTCACCACTTGCTTTCTATGTGTGCAGAAACTTCTAGAGCTGAATAACCTTCATTCTATGGTGTCGGTGGTGTCGGCACTGCAGAGCGCTCCCATCTTTAGATTGAGCAAGACCTGGGCGGTAAGACAAACTTATTTGATGACACTTATTAAATATTTACTTTATTGAATGAATCTGAGGCTGTCCTCGAGGAGAGGTTAGTCTCTGTCCCCACGATATAGCTAAATAAAGCCAGACTCCCCAAACCTTTGGCTACTTAATCATAATATCTGAATTATAAAAATGTGTTGCTCATATATCATGGTAAGTATGTTTTCTGCACTTTGCCCTCTTAGTCCTGTAATTATTTGTTCCCTGCTCACTTTGAAACTGATGCTTTTTGACACAACCGTTCCACTTAAAGCGTGTCGTTTGAAATGGACAATTATTCTCTAGAATTGTAACTTTGTGGAAAGAGACGTGGAATCCAAACATAACACTTCTCTCATCATATTCTATACTGCATGGTTTTCAATAAGCGTAGATCGCAGAAAAAATTAGTCATAACTAGTGATGCACCCACATGAAAAGTTTGGCCGAAACCAAAACTGAAGTTCTGAACAAATTGAGATGAAAACCCGAATGCAAAAAGTGCTCGTTTTAAAGTAAAGCTCATTCAGTTTTTTTTAAAATAAGTCTCTTCTGCTCACCGAGACTGCATTAATTTGATTTAAAAAATACAGTAAAAACGGTAACATTGCTAAATATTTTTTACAATTCAAAATAACTGTTTTTGATTTGAATATGTTATAAAATGTAATTTATTCAGTGATCAAAGCTGGATTTTCAGCATCATTACTCCAGTCTTCAGTGTCACATGATCCTTCAGAAATCACTCTAATATGATGATTTGCTGCTAAATAAGTATTTCTGATATTATCAATGTTGAAAACAGTTGTGCTGCTTTTGTGGAAATCATGACACTTTTTTTAGGATTCTTGGATGAATGGAAAGTTCAAAAGAACAGCATTTATTTGAAATCTTTTGTAACATTAAAGTCAATTTTAATTAATTTAGTGTATCCTTGCTGAATAAAAGTATTAATTTCTTTAAAAAAAACATTCTCCATAGAATACATTTTTTAAAACATAATACTGTAGCTACTTTTTTCCCTCATAATTATGAAAATGCATCTATAACTCAAGTTTATATCTTGCAATTTCGAGAAACAAATATATATTTTTTGCAATTGCTAGTTATAAAGTAAGAATTGTGAGATAAACTCGCAATTACTTTTTTTATTTTTTATTCAGTGACGGAAACAATCTCCATAGAATTGAGACCATTTACCAGCCAGAAATATTTTTATCAGGCCAGTCTCTGTTTTTTGCATCATTTCCTTAAATCTGTGTTTGTTTTGTCAGACCATTTCTTGGATTTAATTCGTCTACATTGCTTGCATCAGATGAAGACCTTACAGGGAGGGTCAGGCTGTCATTCCTATGCAGTATTAAATTAAATCATGCATTATGTTGTAATTGCTAAAAAGTTATGCTTTTTGGTCTGTAAGTGCATGTTATTTACTTGCCAAAACCAGGTTATACTCACATTTGCAATGGCGAGGCTAAATTTTTGACCTTTGACCGCTTCATGATGACTAGATTACTGGAGGATGTCTGATCATGCTGTTCTTTCTGCCACTATCGATCAAGATGATCGTGACGATAGCAGGGCTTCAAGCTGGAACTCTTCACTGTTAGCATAACACACTGATTTTCTTCTCGTATGGTCTTGATTGTCCAGGGCTTTTTAAATCCAGTTTATTTTTATTTTTATTTTTTTGTCACTATTTGTACTAGAAGACAAGAAATGGCTTCAGGGAATGTTTAAAGCCAGATTACTCACATCACAGCTCAATGTATCCAGTGCTTTTGTTTTAATCCGGCAACATGCAGAAGCTTTAGAGAGTTTTACTGGTTAAAAACATAATGTCTGGGTGCGTGTCTTTTGGCACCCTCTGACTCTTCACATCAGATTCCAGATGACCATTTCCCCTAAAAATTAACAGATGTTTGAAATATGGAGAGAAATGATGCTCTTAGGAAGTGTTCATCATTGAAATGGATGAATAATTTCCTGTACTTTCTTTCAATGAGCAGTATGACCTTCAAAGTACTTATTTTCCACTTGGTTTTGGCCTCTGCTTTCAAAACCTGTTGATTGGCCTCTCTGTCTACTACCTACTGTCTTCTAAAGGCTGGAATACATGATATTTACCACGATTTGCAGTCTGGTTCAGTCGACAATACTGTAGTTGCAGAAAGTCTGCGGCAATCTGCAGATTTTGGGAAGTCGTAAATTTGCAATTGACAGATTTCACTGAAAATCGAGTAGTATGTGATGAGAACAGACTCATATTTTTTTAGCTTCAGACTATGATTCCATTAAGGTGGACTGGGAGGATATTAAAACATGTTCAATATTTTAAGCCGGTTTTCGAACGCATCGAGCTGTCATTTCATACATAACAATAGCCTCAATATTTGACTCATCAGCATAGATAAAAAGACTGACTACTACACCCGTCATAATCTCCATAGAGTCCATACTGACCGCGTCTACCGCTTCCAAACGTCACTAAAACAACCGCTGCGGTCGTCTCCTGCACATCCATGTTGGTTTCATCTGTCATGCGTCTCATCGGTGTGCAAGTTTGTTGTGTTCGGAACGATGTGAAAGTCTGGTACTGTCGTTTAGTAATGCCCGGTTTTACTCTGCAACCATTTACAAATTCAGCAATACTGTTTTAAAATCTGTTCAGATTGTATTCCAGCTGTAAGGACCCTTTCACACCTACCTTGTTTGGTCTAGATTTTCTGACTTTTCAGTTTGATCCGAATCAAAATTACAGGTGTGAAACCTCCCCCCGACCACGGTCCGGACCAAACAGATGAAAGTTTGGTCCGATTGGTAATCTCGGTCCAGATCAAACTGAACAAAGGTTTATTTCGTTTCTAGTGTGAAAGTATTTTCTGTATGGATCAGACTTTCAGAGCATTTATAGGAAGTTCCGGTAGTTCCCGCGTAGCCGAAGAAGACTGAAGATAGCAGGAAAAATATTGTTTCCTGCCGGCGACCATAAAATGTTGGCACTAGAGCCCTGCATTTCAGCCCGAGCCCGACGGGCCCCGACTTATTTACGCCCCTAGGGCCGGGCTTCGGGCCAATTTTCAAGTCATAGTTCACACGCGGGCCGGGCCTCGGGCCTGTTTTAGGCTTATTCTTTTTATAGCCTATTTCAGACATGTATTAAAATTAAACATGAGAAGTTGTCGATGGAAAAACAAACATAGAAAGACGTTTTAAACCTATCACACTGACATATGACTGACACATGACAGTCTGCTCGCGCTCGCGCTCGCGCACACGCACGCACACAGGTTTCCCGGCGGCACGACCCAAGATTCGCGCGACCGGCTCGCTGTTTTTAGTGTCCCCGCCGGTAGCAGAAGTATAGCGACCGTGACTTCAGCGCAGCTGGAATAGTTAAAGAAAAAAGTACGACTGGATTAAAACCTTCCACTGTGGATGCTGTGATTTTTCCTCACGATGCTCTGTGAGAAACTGTTCTTAGCTATATTAGGGGGCTGTCTTGTTGGTTTTCGTTTGAAAATAACTTTAGTTTCATTAGTCTGTTGGAAACTATTGGAAATAAGAATGGCCATGTTCTGTAGTGAAGACTTGATTTTTGAGGTAAGATAATCTGCATGTTTGTTTTTAATTTAATGCCATTTATTTGATTTGTTTAGATTGTAGGCTATAGCTCATTTAGTTTGCGAGCGCTGTGAGCAGCAGAGCAGTTTGCCTCAGCTTTTAAAAAATTATAATAAACGTTTTAACTATAACTGTCTATGTGTGATATGGTTAAGGTGCTTTATGGATTTTATTGTAGCCAAGTAAAGTGTTGATTTGAGAGGCTAAATGATCAAACATGTTTAACTCGCGGTCGGCTGCTTGGTTGTCAATAAAAAACAAAAAGAAACCGAACATTTGTCTAAATTAACTTAATAAAGAAATGAAAAGAAACATAACTAACAAAACGGACCTATATTTTAATGGCTGCAAATAGCTAGTTTGCCCTAGGCCAGGCTACAGCTGTGTATAAAAAAAAAAAAAAAACGGGCTCGGGTCGGACTCGGGCTGATAATTATGATGAGCTGTCGGACACGGGCTGGGCTAGGGCCTGAGCGTCTCGGGCCAGTGCCGGGCTAGGGCCTAGATTTGAGGCCCGTGCAGGGCTCTAGTTGGCACGACAAGGACGTTAATTTGGTGAATTTGAACTAGCCTCGATTATAGTTGCTGCTGCAGGTAGAAATGCCATAATTATAACAATATAGTTGCAATGATATGCGTCTGTTCATTCATTGTTGTCAAAGTTACCCGCCGAATTTACAACACGCTGACGTCAGACGTCCGTTTTACAAACCAATCAATGTCAAGATGCAGCCCACATATACAGGTGCTGGTCATACAATTAGAATATCATCAAAAAGGATTTGCACCTGCCCACACTGCCAACAATAACCAAAACCTGGTTCAATGACCATGGTATTACTGTGTAATTACTTTGTGATTTCATGTAATATTCTAATTTTCTGGGATTTTGATTTTGCGGGTTTCATAAGCTCTGTAAGTCATAATCATCAAAATTATAACAAATAAAGGCTTGAAATATCTCACTTTGCATGTAATGAGTCTATATAATATATTAGTTTCACCTGTTAAGTTGAATTCTTGAAATAAATCAACTTTTTGATGATATTCTAATTTTATGACCAGCACCTGTAGATGACGACAGGACGCAAGCATGTCATGTAAAGGTCTTTAGTGCGCTTGCATAATTATAATGTGAAACCAAACCAAAACTTACCAAATGTATAAAATGTATCAAATCATGAACTTTGGTTCGGACCCTGGTGCGGACTCTCAGGTGTGAAAACGCCCTAAAGCACTGTCCGAAATTAATTTCATATTCAATTTAGAATGCGTTTTAAATTCCAATGTAGTTTCTGATTTTTAATTGAATTTGAGCTAGCAAACAGGATGCAGAATTATATTTAAATAAGGAAGTACAGATAAAGTCAATTTAAGCAAAACAATAAACATAACAACATTTTTACTAGAAAAGCAAAGATTTAAAAATTAGCTTGACAAAGTTTGAGTAGTAGTTTAAAACATTTTATGGCTTAATGAACAGCGAGGATGTAGTGGGTGTATGTACACTACCAGTCAAACGTTTGCATGATTTACATTTACATTTAGTCATTTAGCAGACGCCTTTATCCAAAGCGACTTACAACTGAGGACTACAACAAGCGAGTCATCGTGAAGAAGCAAAAATAACGCAAGAAGTGCTCAAAATACAAAGTTCTGGAATTGCTCAGAGTAGCATAAGCCAAAACAAGGGAGGGTAAAGGAGAGGTTTTTTTTTTTTTTTTTTTTTTTTTTTTTTTTTTTTTTATGTCAAGTGCTCACGGAAGAGATGAGTTTTCAGTTGTCTTTTGAATGTGGTCAGGGATTCTGCATTCCGGACGAGGGTAGGGAGATCATTCCACCAGCAAGGAACCGTGAATGAGAATGTTCTGGAGAGTGATTTTGTGGCTCTCTGTGATGGTACCACGAGCCGTCGCTCATTGACCGATCGCAGGCTTCTGGTAGGGATGTAGACTCGTAGGAGCGAGTGAAAGTAGGAGGGAGCTGAGCCTGTGGTCGATCTGTAAGCAAGCGTCAATGCCTTGAACTTGATGCGAGCAGCGAGTGGTAGCCAGTGCAGAGAGATGAACAGAGGAGTGACGTGGGCCCTTTTGGGCTCGTTGAAGACAAGACGGGCTGCAGCATTCTGGATCATTTGTAGAGGTTTAATTGCACATGATGGAAGACCAGCCAGAAGAGCATTGCAGTAATCAAGTCTAGAGATCACCAAGGCCTGGGCGAGAAGTTGTGTTGCATGCTCAGTTAGGAAGGGCCTGATCTTCCTGATGTTGTGCAGTGCAAACCTGCATGATCGAGCTGTCTTTGTGATGTGGTCTGTGAAGGTCAGATGCTCATCAAATGTTACTCCAAGGTTTCTGACCGACCTTGATGGGGTGATTAAAGTTGAATCTAGCTGGATAGTGAAGTCGTGCTGTAGGGACGGATTGGCAGGGAGGACGAGAAGCTCAGTCTTTGCCAGGTTGAGCTGCAGGTGATGTTCCTTCATCCACGCCGAGATGTCCGCCAGACAGCTTGAGATACGTGTAGCTACTGTGGGATCATCAGGTGGAAATGAGAGGTAGAGCTGGGTGTCATCAGCATAGCAATGGTAAGAGAAGCCATGTGCCTGTATGATGGGTCCCAGTGATGTGGTGTAAATGGAGAAGAGGAGCGGTCTTGATGTACTCAGAATTGTAATTATAGCATATTTTTAATAAATTTTTATCACTTTAATATGCCATATTTTACTTTTTGATGTTGTTGGGTGTTACTTATCATGTGATTGCCTTAAAATATAGCCAAAAAATAAGTCTTTAAGGATTTAAGGATGGTAAATACTGGAACCCTCAGATCAAGGCAAGCCATCTTTATTTATATAGCGCTTTTTACAATGCAGATTGTTTCAAAGCAGCTTTACTGTGATTTTGTTTCGGTTGTTCAGCTGAAGAAAACGGTTTCATAGTCCAGCTTAAATAAGTATGTTTAGATCATAGGTTTTGCACTGATGTCAGATCCATAATGTTGCTTAAACTCAATGACTTCAAACTTCAAAATGCAATGCTTTTGCTATTCCATTAATGATTATTTAGCTCCAGGTTTAGTTCAGTGATACGTACCTCTGCATTGGCTATTGATGATGCCAAGATCAACTTTTCAGACATGTTTATGGCTCTATCCATCCACCCTCAGGAACACCAGGGACACTTTGCTCTTTAAAACCCGTTCTTCGGCCGCTGAGAGTGTCCGTGGCGCCGGAGGTTTGGCGTTAGTCAAGGTGACGTGGATGAGAGATATTCATTTATGTACAGCATATGAACTAGGAACGTATCTGATATAATGCGAAGCCCAGATTCTTGTACAAAACACAAGGGATAGTACATAAAATATGATGTCAGGGGAACAACACAAATTTGGAATAATGATTGATTGTTGTTCAAAAGCTCAAGGCTATAACCATTGATGTCCGTTAGCAAAATCTCATTGTTATTAAAGGCAAGTATCACTGTTGCTGTTGCTCATACTTACACTAGGCAAGATGCAACAAGTTTCCAAGGACAAGCAATGAATCCATCCACACTTAAAGGGACAGTTCACCCAAAAATTTAAATTAGCCCATGATTTACTCACCCTCAAGCCTTCCTATGTGTATATGACTTTCTTCTTTCAGACGAATACAGTCTGAGTTATATTAAAACATTTCCTGGCTCTTCCAAGCTTTATAATGGCAGTGAAGACACAATTTTAACCCCTTATCAAGCGCCCCTATTTTTGAGAATTTTCTGAAAACGGCATACCCAAATACAAATGTCTGTAGCTCTTAAACCCTATGGTCCACATTCATAATTCTTGTCTTTTTTTAAACTAGACAATTGAAACTTTGTTACCCAAGAGTCAATTTTAACTCAAAGTTGAATAGGAAAAGAGTAAAACAAGGTAAATTGACATGAAAGTGACTTACGATTTCTTTGAATGAACTTAACTTAGGGAAAAATTGATCAGACTTTTATGTCAAAGGCATGAAAACACCATAAAGATAAAATTGAATGTCTGGACATGTTTTGAGTCAAATTTGAGATTGATACTCCCAAAAATGTAGTTTCTGTAAGCTTTTATTGATGAAAAGTATAGGCGTCCTTTCCAAAAACCTATTTGGAGACTCCAATAGACACCTGATAACCAAATGACATAAGAGTAAACAGTACATACTACATGCATGTATATCAATTCAAGACTGTTTTGCCCATCAAACCACACAATAAAAAACTATTTCAGCAAAACATTTTAACATTTTAACAAAATACCCTTTATTTTGATCAATTCTAATAGCAAAAACAGTGAAATAAAACGTCTATCATTAAATGTATAGCCTAGACATTCCAGAAGTGACCGTTTTCCAACTAATGTATAATATATATATATATAAAAAATAGTTTTAGAACATTTGTAATTAGAACAGTGTTTTTTACTCAAATAAATTACAGTAAACGGATTATTATAATGGATATCCTATTACTTTCTGCTGCTCTTCGTCGCTTCTCCTCTCCACCTTCTTCAAAACACCACCAAAGTATTCTGTAGTCGACGATCAATGGTAGAGATGTTCAGATATAAGCTTTGGATTAAATCCGTGTGTTTATATACTGTCTATGGTTTATTCGAACTCCGTGGGCAAAACAACGCTATGTGTGTGTATGTGTCGGCGCACTATGTGTGTGCGCTCTTGCGTGTGGAATGGCGAAAGCGCACGTGTGAATGAAAAGTTTGCGCTTTGTTCTTGTATTACACGTTTCATGCAAGCAGATTCGTCAATCACTGCATCGATGTTGGTTGGTCAATACTCCCATCAATCAAAACTTTGCTGACTAGACATTGGCTGGCTTTATCCAGGCTTTTATCCAGTTGAAAACCGAGGAGCGCGATTGACAGTTCGCGCAGCCGGTAAAATGCTCCCTTTTTGTTCCAGTCAATAACAAAGCCTGTGATTGAAGGATAGACACGAGGGAGGGCTCAATTTACCCGGAAGATTCCAAACTACGGGGGAGATATGGCTTTTGAACGTTGGAATCGATATTTCATTGAAAATGAACATGATGGATTACTCTAACTCAAAACGCTCATGTAAACAAAGGAGGATATTTCGTTTTTTTCCCTATTTTGTTGTTGTTTTGGATTAAACAGTGGGATGCATTTTGAAGAGTAGACCCTTACATTGAAATGTATGCTGGTGTTTCTTGGATTCGTCCGAACTGATCTGAACCATACGCGATCAAAGATGAGTATTGCCGTTCATTGTGTTCATGTTTACAAGGTCAGTCAGTCAGCATTTAATTTAACCCTTTCCTCTCTGGTGTATTGATTGCAAAAACAAGCTCAGAACATGATTCTTGAGTGTTTTAGCTTTCAAATGATGCATAGTTTATGATAGTTGATTGAATATTTGTTATAAAACAAAGCCGATAAAAAGTAATAAAAGTTTAGCCACGCCCCTTCGGCCCGCCCGCGGGCCGGTGCTTGATAAGTTAAACATACAAACATAAGGTTGGACAACAAACTCAAGCTCCTCCGACATTTCTCTTTAAAAATGCTCGTTTTGGACGTCTAATTCGTGACTGGTGTTTTGTTTAGCTCTTTTCTCTGCGCTTCCGCGTTCGTCATTACGTCGTGCGCCAGGTCAAGGGTCATTCTTTCACCGTAAATCGATGCGTACGGCCGTCTGTCGAAGCTAGTTATTTTAGTCGATAAAGTTCAATTCATAGGAATTAAACTTTAATCAATTGACAGAAATGTTATTTTAGTATTCTGTTCATACTGCTATAGTTTTCATTAATATTTTTTTTAATTTACGTTAAATTTTATATTTTCCATGTTCATTTTATTTTAATTTTTTTCTTATTTATTTTAAATATTACTATTTAATATTAATATTTAACATATTTTTATTTCAGTTTTAGTTCGATTTGAGTTCTAAATTTCAATGAAGTTTAATGAAGTTTTCATCCAATATTTATATTTTATTTCTGCTTTATTTCACTTAACAAAAAATGTTTTTAATAGTTCTAGTTAACGATAATAACCCTGATTGACAGCCCTGCTTGTTGCTTCATATCTTGCCTGGTTTTGATTGATCTGAAACACATTAAACTGGCTTGTAACTTAGTCACACATTATTTGTACATGAATGATACCACCTCAACAATCCACTATGGTGACTTTTGGGCAAGTATGACTGGAGAACACAGGAAAGTATTACATGGTTAGCCAACACACTTTATGGCCCATCTGCAGGTATGAGCTGGATGAGATTTGACTGTACTGTATTGAAACCAGTCCAGGTCTAATTGATCCCGAGAGACCAGTAGCGCTTGTTTAATCCTCTATCCTCACACCTGCTCTCTCAGCCAGACACATGCACACATTTTCCTGCTCGGTCACCCCATCATGGCACATATAGAGCAGAACTGGAGCTTTTTCAGTGGCTTTGTTTGCAAAAGAGCCGCTTCAATCCCTACTGGTGAAACTGAAAGAAGAAACACAGAAGGAAGATTATACAGTGTTCTCCAGTAGGATTCGCCTGACGATTCAGAGCTTTTCAGCAGACGTCAACAGCTGGCACTGAGAACATTGATTTGAATCACAGATTGAGGAAATATTGGCTAATATTTGGATGTTAGGCATCCATTAGTGAAACCATGAAACATGGTATATCCGCTTTCAACACCCTGAAGGCCAGAACTACCGCTAGCTAGACAATTTCCAAAACCATGATTTAGATGAGCTACGACTTTTACCAGAAGGAACTCTGTTAGCTGCATTACAGGCTTCAGTGATGGGGAAGGTCAGAGTACTGTGGACATTATTTGTATTTATTTATATTTGCATGCAAGAGAATCTCTCAGATATTCAGATGTCACGCAGGTCATCTTGGGCTTTGATCAATGAATTCTTCACCCCATACTGTCAGGGTTCTGCCCTGGCAGCTTTGTCTGTGTCTTTGTTTCATGGTATCTATGTTTGTGTTGTGCTTGAACATGTGGTTTTGTCTTTGTTAGTGTTGGCCATGTGCTCCTCTGTTCCTGCCTCCTCGTTTCCCTGTACCACGCCCTCTTGTCTAGTTAAGTCCTCGTTTTTCTGAGTGTGTTCTCCTGTTCCTCTTGTTCTCTGCTCCCTTTATGTGTGTCTTGTGTTTTGTCTGGTGCTGTGTCTTACTCCGCTAGTGTCTCATCAGTTGCATGTTCATGTCTTGTTCTGTGTAAGCTTATGGCTAGCAATTGGTTCTTGTTGGTCATGTGCTTGTGTGTGATTTTCATGTTTGATGTGAGCACATGGCTTGTCTTGTTATGCTTCCCTGTGCCATGTGCTCTCTTATCTAATGTCTGACCCGCCCATCTTATTATTGGTTCAGTTTCCCCACCTGTCCTCCCTGTTACCTGCCTTGTTTGCTGTCCCATTTATTCCCCTTGTGTTTGCTGTCCTCGTTGTGTCAGATCGTTGTCGCACATCGTCGCATGCTGTTGTTACCCTGCCTGTCTGATGAGTCCTGTTGTATGTGTTTCCTACCAAGTCTAGTCTGTAGTGTTTTCCCCCACGGGGTAGTTTCTTTTTGTGTTTTATTTTACTTTAATAAAGCCCATATTCCTCTGCATCCTTGAGTCCTCACTTCAACTCTACCTGAACCTACAGTATGACACATACGGCCAAATGATTACCAGTTGTAAATAAAACAAAGATTAGTTCAGTACAAGAAAAGAAAATACATGTTCAGTCTTTCTACTTCTAAAATGCAGTTTTTATTAAATGCATTACTTGCCTTTTTTGTAATTATTTGTGAAATTTACTAGCAGTTTCTGTGTGATAATTGTTTGAAAGTATATACTACACCAATTTTTTTGTGTGTTTTTAAGTTCAAAGTCATTTTTGTTTGGTAGTTCAACATGAAATATGTAGTACTTGTGTGTAACGATTAATTTGATAATCAACTAATCTGTGGATAATTTTTTTTTATTAATCAGATGAAAAATCTAAAAATTATTTATTTTGAAATAACAAACATAATTGAATAATATAATTAATAAAAATTTTGCAAAATTATTGAACATCCTGCCCAATATAGTTCTCTAAAAAAATTGGGTCCCACTTTATATTAAGTGGCTTTAAGTACTACCATCGAAAAATAAGTACAATGTACTTATTGTGTTCATGTTGTAATGTAAAACACTTTTGCTGATATTGCGGTGTGATACGGGTCAGGTTAGGGACAGGTGTGCTGGTATGGTTAAGTTTAAGGGTGGGTTAAGGTGTAAGGGTCAGGTAAACTGTAATTACAAATGTAATTACATACATTAATTTCCGCTGTAATTACATGCAGGTATTTTAAATATATAAGTACAATGTAAAAACATGTATGTACACAATAAGTCCATTGTATCAAACTATTAATTTCAATGTAAGTACATAGTACTTAAAGCCACTTAATATAAAGTGGGATCAAAAATTGCCATTTGAATGCAGGAACACAAACATAGTCAATGTATCAATAGCCATGTTTCCATCCACATATTTTTATACGCATTGGGTTATCACATAAAAAACGCTGGATAGAAGTGCCAAGATGTGCATAAATTCTAAAAGTGCACAAAACGTACTCACTGAATTGAGGTGGAACATTATTTTACTCAATAAGACATAAGATATGACGAAAACACGGTTACCTCATAAATTCATCATGCGCAACAATAAACTTTGTCTCAACAGAGGATGTGATTGGATAACTGGACTAACCAGCGGACCAATCGCATCACGGCATCTCAAATGTTGGTTTGGTGGTTCTGAAATGCCTGAGTCAAAGTGAGAGAACATGACAGCGTTTATTGTTTCGTCTGACGCTCTGAGACTCATTCATGATGGTGGAGAAAAGAGCCACAGTTTCTTCCCTGATTGAAACAACATTCATTTTTATTAGAGATATTTTGTGGCAATTTAAAGGGGTGGTTGAATATGATTTCACTTTTTTTAACTTTAGTTAGTGTGTAATGTTGCTGTTTTAGCATAAACAACATCTGCAAAGTTACAACGCTCAAAGTTCAAAGCAAAGAAAGATATTTGCTTTTAAAGAAATCACTTTTTAAGGACTAAACGGCTGGTAGGAACTACACGACATTCCTCCCGGGTTAGTGACATCACCAACCCTAGAATTTACATAAACCCCGCCCCCGGAACACGATTTATAGATTATCAAGACAGAATATGCTAATGACTAGAAGATAACTACACATAAACTACATAAATTCATCAACTAACCATTCAGAAATGTCCTGTTCTTCTACATGTTGTCACTTCTTCTTGAGACTCTCCATCATTGTCTGACTCCGGTTTGAACATAAAAGGCTAAACGTTTTTGAGATTTTCAATGTGTGTGTGTGAGGTAAAAGCACACGAGCTGTTGTAGCTCCGCCCCCTGTGCCGGGAGGAGCAGCTCATTTGCATTTAAAGGGACAGACACAAAACGGTGTGTTTTTGCTCGCCCTCAAAAAGTGACGATTTTAACATGCTATATAAAAATATCTGTGGGATTTTTTGAGCTAAAACTTCTCATACACACACACTCTGGGGACATCAGATATTTATTTTACATCTTGTGAAAAGGACATTATACCACCCCTTTAAGAGGAAGTGAAAATCTTGTTTTCTTGAGCTAGGTAAATACAATAGGCTGTATTATCTGTCAAAATGTCAGAGTGTGATTTATGGTCTGTTGTAGTCATTTTTTAATGTTTGACTGGTGAGTAGAATATGGTCAATCTCATTGTACGCAGTTTTTGAAAATGCTTATTGCATTCATAGAGAAAACCTTTGCTGATATTTTAACGGAAGTTACTCCCATAATTCGTGCAAAGTGCCATTGAGTGTACTAGGGAAAGGATAAAGAATATGAGTGGACTGAGAACTGCCAAAACTCAGCGAGGAGGAGGTCTTACTGCCCAGTCTGAGCACCTGACATCTGCCCGACATCATGTCCAGAATCCAGCAGCTCTGGGAGCAGTTCAGGACAACAGCCTGGAGTTGTGTGTCAAACCAGGGCGCTAAATCCTGAGCTGTTGTCCACAAACAAACCACGTTCTCACAGACGGCTCCAGATTCTGTCCAGATGAGAGTGAAAGAGCAGTGCAGGATGAAGGCCATGACATCAATCATATCTATGACTCTATGATGCTGGTCTTAAATCAGTTTGTTACTCTTTACATATGTTTCCAACAGGGTTGTGTACCATTCTGCATTGAATTGAGAAAACCTTTTAATTAACAGATCATGGATCCTGAATTGAGTTTTGGAACATGTTGAAAAAGCCTTGAAGTTTGAGAGTTTATAGGCTTTGAAAAATTATTATAATTTTTATATTTCATCATATTTAATACATATTTTTTAGACAAAAGGTAGATTACTTAAAACCTTATGTAGGTCTATAATTTATTACGGTATTCATAATGTACATTTTAGTGCATTATATATTTTCATAAATACAGGGGAAACTCAAAATTTTTAAATATGGTGCAAAAGTTAATTTATTTCACTAATTCAACTTAAAAGGTGAAACTAATATATTATATAGACTCATTACATGCAAAGTGAGATATTTCATGCCTTTATTTGTTATAATTTTGATGATTATCAAAACCTGTAGGTTAAAATGCATTATAATTTGCACATTCCTTGATTGGTCGACGTGTTTTAATGCATTATTCTTTCTAAAGGTGTAACAATAAATAGATACAATATGTATTCATGTATTATAACTGTGTGTGCTCATACAATGGATTATAAGGATTAATTACCAGGCATAATCAATGCATTTCATCAATTAAAGTGTTACCGAACTCTTAATTTCCCAGAATGCATCACCTGTGCAATTCCCCTTACTGTTGTTCTGATTCAGATTACGATTCCAATCCTCTATTTTGTTAATTCACTTCAAATTCACACACATGAGTTGAATGGGAACTAGTCTTTAATTTTGCTGCTGGTTTCCAAGCTAATCTTGTAATTGGATCAATGCTTTCTTGGAGCTGAAAGCGCTTTGGCTTTATAATTGACAGACTAACAAAGCTAGATTGAGACGTTAAACTGACTCTTAATCCGTCTGACAGCGTTTCCATCGATCGACTTTCGTGACGGTGGAATAAAAGTGTTTTCTGCCAGGATTCCTCATGTCAGTTCTTCCCTACGTTAAACTTTATGATTACAGTGGGAACGGGCGTCTGTGAGGCATGTAATGACATAAAGCATTTGTTCTAGACGGTTAAATAAAAATGCTTGCAAATAGTCATTCTCAAATGCTTTTAATATTCGGACACAGTGAAGAATGTGGTGGTTAAATCTCACGAAGCCTGTCATGAAATGTTCCAGTCATATTTCAGCCCAAAAGCACTAGAAATAAAAATGAATATATATTTTGCAGAAGAAAGTTGAAAACAAATTTTTTTAAGATTAGATAACCTCTGCTTGTGCTGTGAGTTGCAACATGTGCAAGGTTCACTTTATTTACTAATTTGCATAATTTGTCAAGATTTTTGTGAATAAATAAAAGGTTGAATTTGAAATGCTAAAAGCTGGTCGGCTTGAACATTTGAAATGGAAGAATTGAGGAATACATATTAAAAGTACATTTTTATATATCACAATATATGAAAAAATAATCACAATATAACTTTTTGGCCAAGCTGTGCAGCGATATATATCAATAATTTTAAATAAAAAACAATCATAATAAGACACTTACTTAAAAAAATAATAATAATTCACTGTGAGCATAAACCGATTTCAGAGAACCTTGAATATGCAAATGTATCATTAAATATTAAAATATTAATTTAAAATCTCAGTGGGTACTTCAACATTAAATATTTTACTTTTAAGAGGTTGGTCTGACAAAAATAAGTTTCAGAAGCTCTACACTGCAGTGATAAGACATGTCCAGTTTATTATTTATTTGTTAGTTTATTTTTCCCTTTATAATTTTGGAGTTAAATATTATTTCATGGTAAAAAAAATGTATATGATTATTTTAACTGATATTGAAATAGATATAAATATAATAGCTCAATGTATTAAAATATTTTAGACCATATTTTTCTTTAAAACAAAATTTGGTAACACTTTATTTTAAGGTGATGTAATTACACGTTACGACGTGTACAATAATTACAGTAACTTATTACTAACCCTAAACCATAACCTAACGCTATAGTAAGTACATAGTTAATTAATATAACTCAGTACTTATGTGAGTTTGTAACTACGTCCTCTTAAAATAAAATGTAACCCAAAGTTTTTGCTGCATTTGCAGCCCTTATAGCAAATCCTTATATCCTTATAGCCCTTATAAATATATTCCAAATTCCAAAAAAATAAAAAACTTTCATGTTTTCTGTTCTTTTAGTTTGTGATTGCATGCGTTTAATTTATATGTTCCATTTTTTCCAGTTTGTTCGTAGTTCATGTAAGCACATCTGAGGACTCCAAGCTGTGTGTGTGTGTGCGTGCGTGCGTGTGTGTTTGCGTACACACCCGTGTTTCCTATAGGTCTCAACCACTTCCCCTTCCATTGCAATCCATCCGTATTCACAGTGGGGATCAAATCCATCCCTTCCCCGGCTCACGCAGATTCATCCATCACTTTTTCCATCTCAATGAAATCTGCTGCTCACCACAACCCTGAAACACGACTCAGTGTCTTCCTACACTTCTTATCCCACTGCCAACTATAACACCACGATGCTGACCGTCCTAATTTCACATCCCATTCCTCGTATCCCGTTCCATATTCCATTTTATCGGGTCACTGTAAAGTTTCCATGCTGGTGGAGTTGAGTTCTCGTGTCTTTATAGTTCTGGTCCTGACTGAATGTAGTCTGAAATCCCACTGTAAAAATGTTCCTATAGCCACTAAAAGAATATTTGTCTGCATGTTCGGAAAGGATTGTGTCAGACTGGAGTGATATATTAAGGCTGTCTGCGCTGTAGGAATCAACTTTCCTCCTGTGTAATTGTCCATCAATCCCACAGTCTTTACAGTATGTCCATGTAATCCGCATGTCCAGCTCACAGGTGAAGACTTTAACTTGTATTACAGTACTTACATTTAGTGGCGATTGCTCAAGCATCCCTATTACTAATGCTCATACTTCTAAACATACATTATTAAGCTCAATCAGAGCTCTAGCAATGCGGAGCTCATGGGTTCGATTCCAAGGAAATGCATGAACTGATCAAATTTGTGCTTTGAATGCAATGTAATCCGCTTTAGAGAAATGCATAAATCTAAATATAATAGTCTAGTTGAATGTAAAAGTGTAAAAATATTGTATTTCTCTGGTCAGCCATAAACATTTAATCTGTTATTAAAATGCATGCAGACATCATGCTCCCTTATATTGGCTTGCAATGAAATCGACCACATGTTCGGTGACTGTATTTACATTTAATGTGGCATGCCTTTTTTTATTAGCCTTTGTAATAACTATCCTTCAAAAGCTTGTTTATTGTGTATTAATATTAATACTTTTCAGCAAGGATGAATTCAAAAATGAAAGTAAAGACATGTATGTGTTTCAAAAGTTTTTGATTTCGAATAAATGCTGTTAAACTTTATATTCATCAAAGAATCCTGAAAAAAAAAAAACGTTTTACATCAAAACATGTTAATAATAATCAGAAATGTTTTATGAGCAGCATATTAGAATGATTTCTGAAGGATCATGTGACACTAGACTGGAATAATGATGCTGAAAATTCAGGAATAAATGACATTTTTACTATATTTTACAATAGAAAACAATTATTTTTAATTGTAATATACCCAATATTACAATTTTTACTGTAATTTATCTAAAATAAATGCAGCCTTGATGAGCAGAAGAGACATGATCGTATCAAGCGAACTGTAACGGATAAAGCAATAGTGACACATGGTAAAAACACTTGTGTGTTGCATTACTGTCTGATCCAATGTAGTTGACATCATCTTTATTTTCAGTGTCTCTGAAAAGCCTGAATCAATCTGTGTTTTGTTTAAAAGCGAGTCAGAAACACGAACGGTGTCTTACTGATGCGATCTGGAACTTTGTTCAAGTTAAAATTCACACTTTCTTAATGCCAGGATCACAAGGCAATGCAAAGACAGTTTCTTTTTCTACATCTAATCTTCAGAGGGGTCTATATTATTTTTGTTGCTCAAGTAATCTTGTGTATATGCGTCTCTCTCGTATTGACTACATGGCATGCGTGAATCACTGGACGAGGCTAAAGAGATAATGATGTAAAAGTAAGGGTTGATATCTTTAGTCATTTTTGAAGCTTGGCTTCAATAGTCAACCTTTATATTTACAGCACATTTAAAAACAGCAGAAGTTGACCCGAAGTGCTTTACAGATCAAGCTAGAATAAATAGACACATTTAAATACAACATCATTCTATCAGCTTCAAAAACCCATTTCATGATCTATTCAAAAGCTAAAGAAAACTGATATGTTTTTAAAGAAGACTTAAAAAAGGCTAGCGATAAGGATGAACTCACATGGAAAGGAAGACTATTCCATAATTTCGGACCCTTCACCGAAAAGGCACGGTCACCCTTAGATTTATAACGCCAACGAGGAACCGTCAATAGCAATTGGTCAGAAGACCTAATATATTTATACTATTATAAAAGCTGTTTCTGGACTAAAACGGAAGCTTTGAGTTCTGAAATGGATATTTTTTATAGTACAGTGATCTCTTATATGTCAAAAAATCAAGGAAAATTTTGAAAACCCCTTTAATTATTAATTCTGTCAAATGAGAGCTTTCACCATGTACCAGCATTTTTATATATAGTGTAAAATCTGCATTTTTACAGCGGTTGTTTGAGTTCCTTGACTAGCACATTGATGTTTCCTTCTCAAAGTCTTGAGGCCGAATGCACCACTCCTGTTTTCTGCTATAGTCAGTGGAATTTCAAATGTGTCTATTTCTTCCCATCATGAGGTATTTACCACTGCAAATGTACAAGCTTTTAGCATTGTCCCCAAGAGCCTCGTAAAGCAGTGAGATGGCAGCTTCCATGAGCTCATGGCGTGAGCAGTCGAGTGGTTATTAACATGGAGACCCGCTCTCGGTCTCAGGAGTTTTGCACATATGCCCGCTCTGGCTTTGGAGTTGTTGGTTGTATTTTGGAGCAAGCTGGGTGGGCAAAGGTACAGAATAAACTATTAAAACCCTTCTGGGGAAAACAGGCCAGAATGTTTAGAATAGAAGATGTTTTGCAATCGTTAGATTTGGTTTTTAAGTTGTTTTTTTTCCACTGATCCTTTAGATGTTGTTGCACTTGCAGAATGGAGGAATGGCATTATATACAAATCATCATAAAGCAACTGGTGACACTTTACGGTCTCACTAACATAATGCATTAGCTAACATAAACTTTTTTTTTTTTACAGCATTTATTATCTTAGTAAAAATATAGTTGTACATTTTAGTTCATAGTACATTAAAGAATGTTAACAAATACAACCTTTGATTTTAAAAATGCATTAGTGAATGGGTGACACTTTACAGGAAGGTTCATTAGTTAATTACATTAGATGGTATGAGCTAATAATGAGCTGCACGTATACAGCATTTATTAATCTTTGTTAATGCTAATTTAAACATTTACCACTTTATTAAAATCTTGTTAACATTAGTTAATGCACTGTGAACTAACATGAACAAACAATGAACAGCGGACAAATACAAGATTAACACATACAGTAACATACAGTGCTGTGCATAAGTGAACACACACATGCTAAAGTTGACTAAAAAGAGGAATAACAAATCCTCTTTTTGAAATTGAACTTAATGCCTTAATTAAAACAATGAGGAAAACTCCAACCTTTAAGGACACCAATTTTCTTTGTGAATGAATAATGTATCGTAAATAAAAAAAATGTTCTTCCTTAAAACACAGGGTGCATAAGTCAGGACACCCCTATGTTAAATTCCCATTGAGGCAGCAGATTTATATTTTAAAGGCCAGTTATTTGATGGATCCGGGATACTATGATCCTGATAAAGTTCCCTTGGCCTTTGGAATTAAAATAGCCGCACATCATCACATAGCCTTCACCATACCTAGATATTGGCATGGGGCACTTTCCATAAGATCATCTCTCAATGCAAATCAAACCAGCTATTAGGCGAACTGAAATAAAACCATGCCAATCTCTAGGTCTTAGTATAAAGAACATTTAAAAAAAATCTAAATAACTTTTTTTTCACTAAAAAAAACCCTTTTGTGGAATGGAATGGTTCCATGGATGTTAAAGGTTCCTCATGGAACCACAGATGCCAATAAAGAACCTTTATTTTGTGTAGAGTTTAGCTTTGAAATCAATAGGTCCCTGAATAGCAGCTTTACTCTATCTTCTCAGTTTGACCGTGATTTACCACACAAATGATTGAGGTTCACAACTCCATACATTATTACAGATTGTATGATTTCAACCTCTAGAAAACGTGCGTGTGTGTGTGTTTTCTCAGAGTGTGTAGCGCAGGTCAAACCCGGGGCATGACAGCTGTGAAGTCTAAAAGAAGCTTCAGAAACAGTTGGTCTGATAGTTTCTCTCCACAGGTTGTTCATCCTTTCGGGACGGGCTGCTTAAAGCTGTTTGTTTGCATTTGCTCGGCATGTTGAGAAGATCCCCTTATGATCCACCAGCTGTGCTTATTCACTCTGTGCAACTGGAAATAGATTTTAAATTGTGTCAGGGTCAATTCAACCCACTTTTGATTGTTAAACAGTTTGAAGCACTAGTTGAACTATTTATTTCTTATTGCATTTTGTGAATTTCTCATTTAGGGCTTACACATTACACATTACGTCGGCGTAGAATAATTAGCATCAGCGCCCGAGATCCGCCCACAAAGTTACTTGCGTTTCGCATTTGATACTTGCGTTTCAGATCGTTAAAATAGGGCCCTGAATGTCATTGTTCACTGAAAATGTATTGACTAAAAAATGGTTTAGAATTAACTCTGAAACTATTTACACTCAGAAATTGAATTTCACAAATAATTACAAAGGCAAGTACGGTAACACATTGAATTAAACATTACATTTTGAAGTATAAAGACTGAAATATTTTCTTGTTTAAAAACTTCATTCATCTTTTTTTAATTTACAACAGTAACATAATTAAAACAATGCACGTAATGGAATCTGTAAGACGTGATATTTGCTCTGCAGAACTGATTATTGGTGTTGAGTTCAGCAGCGTTTCCATGTGGGCTGATTATGTGCAGCTTGTATCTCATTACTTTAGTTAAGTAGCTTCCCAATATGGTCTGTGTTTCAGATGAAAAACTAACATAACTCTCTGCAACTTTCCTGTTTTTCTTTAGCTGATCAATAGGAAGGACAAGGCCACGTTTGACAAGCTGGACTTCCTGACGTCTAAAGAGCATAACTACGTCAGGATGAGGGAGTACATCCGCTCCCTAAAGATCGTGTCCTGCATCCCCTACCTGGGTGAGTCCTCATCTCTTCTCTCTCTCACACTGGTCCTCTGTTGAACCCGAGTTCAATTGCTCTCCCGCTGGATTGTGTTCACATTATATTATCTAGGTCCGAACGGTGATGCTTTTGCATCATCAACGCAGAGCTGTTTACTCCTGTTGTTTGGCAAAATACATTGCATTGCTCACCTCACTTTTTACATTTGTTTTTTTGAACCTTTGGTTAACAGCACTTGCGTCTGTCTGCCGTGAATGTACTGAAAATGTTCTAAAGAGTGCGGGAGCCGAAATGTGATATACATTCTGTCTGCTTGTAGCGCATCAGTCACGCTTGTCAGGAAAGTAAGAACAGACACAAACACAGAGATTTATTGACCCGGACGTCCTCAACAGGGCTTGGCATGGACTTTTTTGCTCACCAGCCGCTGTGGCTAGTGGTTTTCCAAAGTTACTAGCCACTCAGCATTTTCACTGGCCACAATTTTGACATCGATACCCAGGGGAAAACTGCCATATAGATATTTTGAATATTACCAGCAGGTATAATAATTTGGCAGCAGGTATATTAGGCTGCTGTCACTTTACGACCTGATGCACGGATCCATTACACTGTTATATGTGCTTTCTTTCTCAACTGTTTACATTTACTTAGTCAAGTCACCTTCATTTATATAGCGCTTTTAACAATATAGATTGTTTATAGAAACAGCGTAGCTTTACAGCAGCTCTAGAATAAAGTTATTGTCCAGCTAAAGTTAGTTTTGATTGATTCACTTCCGTTGCAAAGATCATTAGTTATTAACTTAGGGGCCGCTAACACGACACCGTTACAACAGAAAACCCTTAATGCGCTCCGGCCGCTCATTTACACGACACCAGTGCCTGGTGGCTCGAGAACGCAAACCTTGAAATAGGTTCCAAGGTTGCAAGCCTTGAAAAATATTTTTTTTAAAGTTATCTCTGTGCAAACTTCAAAAACGCAAACCTGTGAAAACGCTGACGGCGTGCACATGCATATTACGTGTTTAGTCTATAGGTATGTGCGTTTGAATATGTGCACAGGTGTGTAGTCTTTCTTTACAAATTGACCTCAACAAATGACTTGTCTGGCCTTAAATATTGATAGTACAGAATAATTTATTGCTGTCGCATAGCCATGTGAATTGGAATTATTTTGGCAACGTTTTATCTGTACAGAGGTAAGGGAAGATAATAAGACCTTCACAGAGACTAGTTGACACTTCAGGATTGTGTTGTTGTCGTGTCCAGGCGCTGGTCCTTTATCAGATCTGGATCCGGCGGACTGCGGTAAACCTCGGGATAAACAGAAAGACTAAGAATAGCGTAGATAACTTTCTTCTTATGATGTAATAAGTACATCAGGATTTATGGAGTACATCAGTTATGATTTACTTTAAACATAACTGACTGTGTTTACGTGAATACCCACCAATACGCATTTTGACATTATTTTGTGTGTATTTGACTGTTTAAGCGCAATAAGCAGCGAAAAATAACTCAATTTAGTACTGAGGGGCTTATGTGCTGCACTTTGGGTGTGAGGACATAATCTGCGGAAATTAGTAAAATTATGTGCAATACGTGCAATCCCAAAGCGAAATTCAATCCCTGTATCAGCAACAAAATTAATCAGGAGCAAATGAAACGAATGAGTGAGGAGAGGCGGGTTTGTTTGTCACTCGCTGTCAGAGAGATGAGAGAGAGAAAGAGCAGCTGGTATTGTGTCTATTATGTGGAAAAATGAGTATTGTAAGCGTTTCAGATATTTCAGTATCGAAAAAGCAATACTTTTGACAATACTAAATTGCACTTAGTTGATTTAGATGAATTTAGATGCCTTTTTAAAAGACCACAGTTGAAAAATGTATATATAAAATTCAACCTGGCAGTGTGGCTAGTAGGGGTGAGTGTGTTACGCCACTGCTGAAATACACACACATTTGCCGGGTGTTAATGTCAAGCCCTGGTCATCAGTAGGAGTTCACTTCCACGATTTAGTACAATAGCATTCGAATCAGCAGCGAACTGTACCGGAGTTCACACGAACTGTTCCCCAGACCACCGTTTATATATGTGGACTCACTCGGGAATGGTTCACAGTTGTGCACCCGAGCTCGGAAAAAAAAGTTCACGTCATCCAAACAAACCGAACTCTTAACGTCAACCGAAAATTTTTAACATCTCCTTCTCGACCAAGGGATCAGGGTTTGGCTGGTTAGAGAAGCCCAGATCATGAAAGACACATGTGTTTTGTTATCATCCTTGGAATAAGTGTTCCCAGCATTTGAATATGGAACAGGTCTTATTATTTTAGACATTTTTCAGTGTGTTCCCATGTTCTCTCGCACTAATGCATGTTGAACCCTAGTGTTTGTGCTCTGAACTCTTAACAGAGATCACAGACGTACGGTTCTCATTACCTCACTGATTCTCAGTAAGTCTGGAGACTCAACAATAAATTGATTCCAAACCCTCTCTCCTGCTACAGCGATATCAATGATCAGAGATGGCTGGAAACTGTCTCATATTCTTCAGTACATAGTCATTTACAGCTGCTGTTCTTATTTAACTCAAATCTGGAGAAGATGGAGGGATGCCGCATGGCACATATTTGATAATCTGGGTTTGATTTGTATAAATGTAAAGGTGCTATTTCTTCAGGATTGTCTGAGAAATTATATTTTTATAACTTGACATTTTGACAACCTTTCTTGGACAGAATATGCTCATGTTTTTGCAGTTTTGTTATTGGCAGCACATGGTAGTTTTTGCATACCCAAACCTTTGACTAAACATCCTTAGCAGCTCAATCTGGAATCAAGAACCGTACTTAGACAGTAAGAGATTGTTTGTCTGTCTTGTAACGTAAGCAACCACCGTTGTAGTTTTTATGTGCAAGTTCGATGATAATTGGCAGGCTTGGAGAAACACTGAAACAACATTGTTTGCTTGCTTGCGTGCGACATGTCTGTGGGAGTGTTGTTTGAGAGTTTAAAGTTGTTTTTTGAACTAAAAAGATTTGCTTTTAACATGTTTGTTTAGTGAAGATAAAAGATAGAAAGAACACAATTTTTTTTAATTAACGGCCCCTAAATCTTGGACAGATTGACCAGTTTGATTGTAAAATAGTTTACTGTGGTCTGTAGGTCAGATTGGCATTCAATGACCATGTTTACATGTACACCACTAATGCGTTTATTTCTAATAATCAGAGTAAGGTCTCTTACTCACTTACTAAATAATCAGAGTAAATAATCAGAGTAAGGTCTTAATCGCAGTAAGATATTTACATGACACAAGCAGAACTCTTCACTCCAGTTTACATGCAATTTTCATTATTGTGATTATTGACTAATAATTATGATTATACCACACTCGGATAGGCATAGTTTTTAGTTTGCATTAGTTCGAAGTATTGCGTTTACAGGTAAAATTGAATCGCAATATTGGCATTTATGCAATTAGCAGACACTTTTATCCAAAGTGACTCGCTAAAGAGGAACACAAGCAATTCGCCAAAGAGCCAATGATATTTGTAATATACAATGCCAGGTTTATTAGACAACTAGATTTGGAAGCAAGCTAGATAATAATCATCATATCATGTAATTACTTTGCTGAACATATTTAATCGATTGGCTGCTCTACAAAAAAGCTTCAAAGAATAAACCAGAAAACAAGGGATGTTTAGTATGAGAACTGACTGACACAGGGGACTGTCATGTGCGTAAACTCACTTTTACCTTCATGTGTTGATGTGACCCAGCTCATGGTATTCAGAGTATTAAAATTCCATGTCATGCTGAACAGTCAGTGTGTTGTTCTCTCTCTTGTGTCTGCTTACGGTAAACATGAACAGAATGATGGCTTGTGTGCACTGCTGCCACAAAAGCCATCATCGTCTGTTACATGGTTCTAGTATCTCTTATTTAGCTGTGCACTCACTTTTCAACCACTTGTCCACTCCACAACTGTTTTACATTCATTTTAAAGTCAGCATGAATTGAAAATGAATCCTATTTTTACTTACTTAATACAGGTTTCCATCATGATGCACTGATGCATGTTATTCTAAGGACTTCCAAGATACTTTTTACAATTCAGTTCATTTCTGATTAATAAATTCAATTCTACCCTTATTTTTAAGTTCTGTTTTAATTGGTAACACTCCATGTTACAGAAGTAAAATTACATTTTATTTCAAAGTTTATAGCTTTTGTTGTGACCTGCAAAATTTTGAGTTTTACACGTTTTCCTCAACATGATAATCTTCGCAAATGAATGCAACTTTTATGAATTTTTATAGCCTAAATACACTACATGTTGGAAAGTTTGAGTTGGATTAGTTTGCAAGAGCGCGAGTGTACACAACGTGGCTGTGAAAGCGACTAGTGAGTAGATGGATATTCATACTGACTTTAATGTATTTTCCAGCCATTTGCAAGGTTTTCCTCATTTGGAAACGGATGTTAAAGACACCCTTTTTCATTCATAACAACCAAGATGTTTGAACAGCAAAGTATTGGGATTGTTGTCTTACAGGACAGACCCCGAGTCTCCCGTAGGGCCCTTAGAGCCTTTGACCTTTAGAGGCTTGAACAAACGAACACATTGAGCTTTGAACTCAGTCCATCTGTTGGTCGTTCTCGACTCGTCTCTCATGTTAACTGTAATGTAGTCTATACGGCAAGTCTTGTCCTTTGCAGTTTATCACAAAAGAGCTAAACTGCAGTAGCTGTACATCATTTATTGGAACATTCTGTAAGTACAAAACATAACCATACTTTGCGTTACAAAAACATTGGCCCTGTTTACACCTGGTATTAAGATGCATTTTGGTCGATTGGATCACAAGTGGACGATGTTAAATACAGGTGTAAACGGGGTCTAAAACGTTTTAAGCTTTTTCTCTGGTCGTGTTCACATGTAAATTGCAGGAGCTTATTTCGTCCATTAGATCGAAAGATCTGAAAAAGCTAATAGATTTACCCGCCTATAGACCCTCCCCGCAAAGAAATCAGGACAGAAGTGTTTGAAAGTGGACAAAAGAGACGGATTAAAACACTAGGTGTAAACAGGAATGTGTCTCCCTCGTCTACTTGTGATCCGATCAACCAAAACGCATTTTAATACAAGGTGTAAACAGGGCCATAGCTTCTACTGTTTATACAGATGGTTTCCAAACAGGACTCAAATGAGTGAAATCATTCATGGACATATGAATGCTGTTACAGTACATACAAATAGTCAGTAATATACAAGACAGACATCTTTTGGGATGCTTGCAGAGGCTTTGTGTTTGTGGTATAAATGTCTCTTAATTTACAATTTCGCTATAGGTGCATACACAATGACTAGGTTAAATTTACCTCTAAATGTTGGCAGAATTTTTATTGTTGCCTGAAAAATCCCTTTAAGATGTCAATAAATCCTGCGTATAGTCCACTTGTTAGGGCACAATTGCAACAGTGCCCATTATTACAAGTCAATGCTACTGTATAAACAGATCAAATGAGGAAGAGACTTTGCATTTGTGCTACTAAAATTAGCCTAGTCATTGAAGTTTACGGAGGCTTCACATTTGTGATTTAAATGTGTTCATTTAACCAATTCACATCTCTTAGTTTAGATAGTAAATAGATGCATACTCAATAACTAAGCTAAATTTACTTCTAAATGTTGAAGTTTTTGCATATAAAATCCCCTTTGGACGTCCAAACATCCTGTGTAGTCCACTTTGCAGGGCACGATTGCAACATACCCTTTATTGAAAGTCAATGCTATAAACAGATAAAATGGTATGAGAACTGAATAATTTGAACTGTTTAAATTCCTCTGTTAGTACACAACAGATTGTGTTTTATAGCACTAATGTAAACACACAATAACAGTTCTTTTCTTCAAGGTTAGACTTCTTACAGTGAGAATGAGGTTAGGTGCCTGCTAAGATCAGGTAAACACACTGACTATATCCCCATTTTAAGCGCACTTGTAATGACGCACACGATGCTGTCCAGCTTCAGGTCATGTTGCCAGGTTCGTCTGACTGAAGATTGTAAAGCTTTTCTAGCATTTTCACTTGCTCTTCATTGTCCACAGAGCCTGGACACCATTGGGACCTCTGTCTCCAGGAAACCCCAAAAGTCGTGTCTCCTTCATGAAGTCATATTTTTGGATTTTGGATATGTATGACTGCATATTAAGAATTCATAACGACTCATAACGATCAATAATTAAAAAAAGAAAAAACAAAAAAATTTAACATTGCACTATTTACAACGTCTTTTGAGTTGCGGCATGTTAGATTTGCATTTTCCTTCACATGCTTTTTCTAATGGAAAGTGTTGGGATTTGGCCGGATCATCATAGTGACCTTCTTCAAGGAATACGAGCCACCGCGGAACTCGGCCCAGTAAACTCCATCCTGGTAGCGGCTGCGGTAATGCCCACCGCGGTACCATACACCATTCAGGTTCGAGTGTGCGCAGGCGTTGTACCACCAGCCACCCTTCTGATAGTGGGCACAGTTTCCTGCATGAGAGGGAATGAGGTTTGAGTTAGTGAACACTGTGACTTGTATTTTGATATAGAATCACACACTGTTACACATTGATTCTATTTAGAATGCTGCAGTGATGATGTCATTTTGTTTGCAACACGGAATTTGGAATCATCCTGGTTCGCTTTACTTCTAGCCAGTTGGCTTTGGGATTATTGCAGAAAATAATCTCGATGAACAACAAAGGTTTATGACTCTTGCACGTTTTGTTCATCAAGATAATCTTCACATATTAATTTTGAAGCCTTAATGACTAAGTAAAAAGCTAAAGGTTGGGCTGTAAAGAACTCCACCACAGTTGCATGACTTCAGCAAAATTCATTAAATCCATTGACTGCGTTTTTGAACTTGCAGTTCTATCATCCTGAACTTGTTTCTGGGTTTTAGTACTCATTTATCCTGCACTGTGTAGAGTAGTACATTTTTAGCCCTCATTTGACAATGAAACAATGCAAAGATCTCTGTATAGAAGTTGGTTGTGATAAGGACAGAAATACCTGTGTACACGTCATGATCTCGGTCTAAGGTGGTAAACTGTTTCCCGTTGTGCCAGGTGAGCGAGTCTCCGGCGTTTCCATGGTAACGGCCCACCTTCAGCTTGTAGAAGTCCGCCTCTGGCTCCAAACGGAAACTGGCGTATTCTGCGAACGTCTTTCTGCCGGACCAGTCCTCGAGGGTCACCAGCAGCTTATAGTTGCCTTGGTTGGTCAGCCAGTAGATGTTCTCCAAACCAAGCCAGTATTCACCATCGATGTTCCCAAATCCTTGCTAAATTAGAAAAAAGGGGAAAAAAATGTTTTGTAATGTGATTCTATGCATCTAACTATAGTTAGAAAAGTGAAATCATAATCAACCACTCCTTAAATGAGAAAAGCATCAAATAGACATTGCAAAAAGTAGCAAATATTTTATTTGATTCTACATTAGAATTTATTACACATAAAATAAGGGCTTCAAAGTAAAGGATGAATGAAGAATTTTAATTTTGAACTATACCTTTAATGTTTTTTGAATTAATATGGAAATATTAAATATTTTTTTTAATGAAATGATCCTCTAAATAAGAAACCAAAACTGCCAGATAAATAATTAAAAAATTCATTCGATTCATTGAAACGGCTGATTCATTCAGGAATGAAGTAAATGGATTTAACAACCGTATCCCGTGCTAAAATGAGTGAAATTTCTGATGCGAATATAGTTTTTCTGAACTGGTCGTGCTTTAGAAATCTCAGACTCTTCAGCAGGATTCTTCATGCTCAGTTGACTTACAATAAACAGAACAAGAACTGGCGGAAACCTCTTGATTATCAAATAAACTATGCATATAGGGAAACAGTAAATCTTGAAGTTCTACAATGCTCTTTCAAAACACTTTGCCAGATCCTGAATCCTGCCAGACGATGAAGTTTAGAAGACCTCCTCCGACATCGTTCACATGTGTTTGTATTTAGCGGTCTCGGCATTAGGGTTAATCATGCATTCAGAGGAAGCGGGTCTGACCACAGTATCTAAAACACCTGAGAACCAATGTATCTCGCTGTCGCCGGGCAGAAATGACACGTTATGTCCGAGACAAGCCAGCTCAACACCTAGTATAGCGTCACAGAGTTCATTGACGCATGTAATAAATCATCGCTCCAGACTGCTGTTGTGTTAGTCATTGTTTAAAGAAATTGTTCAACCAGAAAATACAATTCTGTCATTATTTCCTCAACCGCAAGCTGTTCCAAACCTGAATGCTGTTAGTTTTTCCATGAAACACAATGGAGAAATTTTAGAGAATCTTTACGCAACATTCACATTGCATTCAAATAAAATAAAGTGGCACATTGATGCGTAATGCAAGGCTTGAGATTATTGATGCCAAATGCCATTTTATCCTTTTTATAGCGTGACAGATGTGTTCAGTGGGAACTGTCCTCAATTCTGAAAAATTTCTTCTTGGAATTTATCTTCTTGAAAAGAAAAAGAGAGAGAGAAAAAAGTTAACGGTTTTATGAATGCATATTCACTCGCTAGTGTTTTACTCGCAGTTTTGTTCAGCATAATTTTCAGCTTTATTCTTATTTACTATTTATGACTGGCTACCCAAAAACTTGAGGAACATAAATGGTTTGCATTAAAAAAATCATTATATGATGATTTTTCAACTATTTATGACTGGCTACCCAAAAACTTGAGGAACACAAATGGTTTGCATTTAAAAAATCATTATATAATTACAGTTTAGTGCTTTTTTTTAATATAGTCATTAAAATATTTCCCTTGACATTGGCTCTTTGTCTAGTCCTGATTGTAATTCCGGGCTCTAATGACATCGACAGAGTGTTTTCGTCAGACACTGTTTTTGTGGACAAAGCCCTGGAAAAGCCCTGGCCCTAGTTTGGAAACCTTGCCCATCTTGCATAACCGAATTCCATTGACGTTTGAAAAGCAATGAATTCAGAAATTGCAAAAAGCTGCAGTTTGCTAAGAGTCTGACCGGTTAGGACATTTGGTCATGGAAGTTTTCTCCATGCACAAATGGCAGGATTTCAGAGCAATGTGTGTTTCATTACTTTAACTAACCATGACTGAGGGAAGCACAAGGGGAGTTCATGCTGTTATCCAATGATACAGATCAGAAGCATTATGTTCAGTTTTATTGGCGCTGGGCGATGACGTATGCATGCATGAGCTCATGATCACATGATCACATCGTCTTTATTTGCATGATCTAATTGTTGGTGTTGGACATTGGCAGAAAGTAAATGAACATAAACATGTTTCTGACCTTATATGTCTCCCAGTTTCGGAAGAAGTTGACCGATCCGTCCATGCGTCTTTGAATGACGGTCCAGCCGCCGGGGTCGTGTCTCTGGTCACACCAGACCTGCATCAGTTTGTTGGTGTTTTCCGGCTTCAGGAGATACATGTTGCTGTTGGTGTGTCCTTCTTCTAGAGCATGTAAGCAGTCTTTGAACGGTCCTGGATAGAAAGCAAACGTGCATTATTGAATGCGTGGTTCTTCTTTGTCTACAGCATCTCTGAATTTTATGTTGAAATCAATTCAGATGTGGTTCAAAGCTGCTGTTTATTACATGTGTATATCACTAGCTGTTTCTGAGACCAGTTTGCCTTTCTAAAAGAACAGAATTGCGAAAGAGAGTCACATTGATGAGTACTTGGCCAGGACCTCCTGGAGCTTGTCTTCTTTTGTGAAAATAATGGTTTCCATTGAGTTTGATGTGTTACAGTTGTGTTGAGGCTATTGGATTGAAGTATATATTATGTGTGAACATCGCATGTTTACTGAACGTGTATTGTATGCATGAGCCTGTAAAGTGCCCCGCTCACGCTCACTTACATCAGACCATTAACTTAAGCCCTCATCTCATTGACAGCTGTTAGTTTTTCCATGGAAAACAGAAGAGAAATTGCACAGAATCTAACTAGCCTTTATGTATAATCCATTTTAAAGGGATCGATAATGTAAGTAAATGCATTATAATATTTGCAGATTCCTTTTTACATCTAAAATTGGTTTGTCTTTTAATGCATTATACTTTCTATACGTGTAATAATGAATAGATAAGTATTATAATGTTATATTATATTGTTACAATTATTCATGAGACCACACAATGCTTTTTAATGTGCATTACTACTTTTTTTAAGCATTATATAAAGGATTTAAGAAACATTACCAAGTAATTTTACCAATTAGAAATGATAACGAGATACTAAATAAACATTTGTTACACGTTTATAGTCATTTGAGTGCTTTTTAAAACTGTTACCAGAGGATTTGATATAGTCATATCTTATTTGACAGCACTTATGCACCCGTTGTAGCTGAGATGTTATTTGCTCATCTGGACTCATAAGTTTCTGCACATTTGAGGCAGTTGTTTTCATTATGACTGCATGCTCTCCACACCTTTGTGTGCATCATAAAAAACTGCCCTAAGGAGATGGAAAATCATCTAGATAATGAACATGCACTCTCTGCTTCTGACCGCTGCGAGAACCTCGAGCTTCCCTGTAAAGATGTCTAATGAGCCAACAAGCTTCAGTCCGAGAGCCAAAGCACACTTTCGCCAGTGCCTCTGTTCTCAGACGGGATTCTTCAGCTTATTGTTTCCATATCTTCTGGCCTCTTGGGGGTCTGAATGTTAACGACTGTTTGTTTTTCTTTTTTATTTGGAAGCTAATAAATTTGGTGGAAGATGCCTGGATGAGGGCTTCTGTTGAAGTCACACCAATTGGTACCTTTTAGAAACAGACAGATTGCATTCAGATTTCCACTAAAAGTCTTTTTTTAGCTTTCTCATCCCAGCGAGTACCAATGCTGAGACATCACAGCGACTAGAGATGTGAAGCATCTTAATTTAAACGTTGTATGTATTTTTTTCCATTTGTTGGTCTTATGTGTCTGCTGTGGATGCATTGCAAGAGATAAAGCATAAGATAGAAAGTGAGCTGTTTGCAAAGCCAATTTATACATAAACAGCTGTGAGAAATGCATTAACGGTTTGAGCATGCACATTGTACGTCATCAGTCGAGATTCACTGCCATGAGTCAGGCCGGATCGATATCATACTCGTACTCTAATACATGTAGCAGATTATAGTGAGACATTCATCTGAGGGTCCGCCGGTTTCAGTCTCAAATTACCCTTCACTTTTCTCCAAAACGCAATAGAAAAATACATTGGAATCTCTTCGGAGGAATCTAATTTGTCACAGTTTGCGTTTTGATTTGTCTCAGACTTTTCTGCTTTTTGAATTTCTGTGACGGCTGTTTTGACATTTCATTTCAGATTAGGAGTTTTATTGTTGAATAATAATCGAGCGTTATGATCTCAAAAGGGTAAGACTGGAATCAATCTGCTTGTGACCAGATAATTTTCCAGACCATTGATGAGCAAGAAGCTTCTCATCTCGTGAGTAAGAGTCTGCGCTGAAATCAGTCGTCTCTTTTTGAAAGGAGCTTCTGTGTTTCTTTCATTTGCTTTGAAGTTCATCAGCCCTTTTCCATGCATTTAAGGACTTGTTTACATCAGGTTGTCTTGCCTCGTTTTCAATGATGGTCAAATGTTAAATGCATTGCATAAACGGCACATATGCATTACATATACTGTAATCTCTCATAGTTTCACCACAAAATCCTTATTATAAAACAAGCTCCTGAATTGCTTTTTTGCATTATGTGCCACAGTTGAGTATCAGGCCTGTTTCGATCCACCAGAATGATTTACATTGGAAGTTTTCCATCCTCAGGATTTTTCACATGCTATTGGAGAAAAGCGTCTGCTAAATGACTGATGTTTTACATTTATGCATTTAGCAGACACTTTTATCCAAAGCCACTTACAATAGAAGAGCAATCCATATATTTTGGATATCATTAAATGGCATTTATGTGTAGATCTAGGTGTAAACGGCAAGTTTCTCTGCACGCGATGTTGCCAACTCTTCTGTTGCCTGTTGAAACTAAGATTAAATGTGTCGTGCATGTGAGAAAGTAGCAAGTAAGCATTTTAAAAGCTGTATTACTGATGCAGTGTGGGATATTTATTAGAATCGCGCAGTCAACTGTCGCATTGCATGTTGTTAAGTGTGCGTGAATCTGTTGAAACCAAGCACATTAGCACTCTGCAGTTGTTTGTTGTGGGTGAAAAACTTGCTAATAACTTCCAGAGGCGTGATTTAATGGCATGTTAAAAAGAAAACAGGGCGACAAGATGAATTTACAGACGACTGCAGTGGATATAGTATGCATGTGTGTTTTGGGTATATTGTGAGGAAGATGTCAGGAAAGTTTGTATAGATTTATAATCACAACCACCCCGTCATTTACTTTCCTTCACTGCATTTCATTTATACTTCCACATTTGAGCTCCTCAGTTACCTCGTATAAATCCCCACATAGCAGAAGAGTAACCAATACTTTAACAAAGCACTTACAGCAACTCACTGTAGAAGTTTGCTGAATGGTGTCTGGAATCCCCCTTGTAAGGACTTTAAAGTGGTTCGTGTCTTGGAGGGTTTTCCTCCAAAGATTAATGTGAACTCTCAGTTCAGAAGATGTGTTGCCACATGATTGTGTTGTAATGGGACGGAGGCCAAGCTCTCTGGCGTGATCATCGGCAGGGAAATCCACGTGTCTCCATGTTGCTTGTGTCGGTGAACCTTTGAGCTGTTTTCTTTGGAACCACTGGTGTAACCAAACCACTTATGCATATCCATACTTATTTATCATACTCCGTGTGCAAAAGACAATTAACCTTGTAAATCTGCTGAAACGCGGCAAGACAAGGAAGATTGCTGGCTGTGTAATGTTTCGATGTTTCTCATTAGTCACGCTGATCCTGTTGCGTACACAAAATGCTTTGCAGAAGTTTGCTTTGTGGAGACTTGCGTCATGCTTTTTGTAAGGGAATGTTTTTCTTTAACATTTTCTTTTCTTTAAACATTTGGAGAGCATTGTAAATATCAAACAAGCAATACCACAATACCAATACTGTTCAATTTAAAGTAAGAGAAAAAGATCAAGTCATCTTATAATTTACAGTGGAAAACCAGTCACATTTGATGTTTTTTTCCCCTTATTTTTCCTTATTTTTTATATCAGTTTTATGCATTGGGGTTATATTTCATATGTTATGTAGTTAAAGTATTGTTTATTGCATTATTTTAGTGTCCTTGCATATTTTAGTGTTTCCATGATGGTGTTTTGTATTTGTGTATATGACACTGTGAACCTTCTATAATAATATGGTAACACTTTAATTTAGGGTCCAATTCTCACTTTTAACTGTTGCTCATTAGCATACATATTACTAGGATATTAACTGTTTACTGTTTATTAGTACTTATAAAGCACATATTAATGCCTTATTCTGTATGAGGGTCATTGACGAATAAGGTTTTTAAAAGTGTAAAAAAATATATAATGGAGATATTAGTAATTTTGAAACCATTTTTTAGTTTACCTAGGTGTTAACAAAAAGATTATGTGGTTTGTACAATCAATTAACACTTTTTTTTAGAACAGATGCTCCATCCCTTAATCCACCCAATATCTGAACTCAACAACTGCCTTACTAGTACTCCTTACTGTTAATAAGCAGGATTTAAGAGTTTATTTAGCCAAAAGTCATAGTTAATAGTTAGTGTCGATAAGAATAAGAATTCGATAAGAATTCTTCTTACCAATTCGATAAGAATTGGTGTGGCCAAGTGTGACCATTAATATTTCCCCCCGCTTGTGGAAAAGTTACTGAGGAGCTTTGATTCATCATGACTTTTTTCTTCCTCACCTGTGTTTTTAAGGTTGTTGTCATATTAACATTATCAGTTCATGAAATATATTGTACATTTTTATTTCAATCCGTAAAACCTAAAATGTTTTTTTATGATAAAGCTCTGGTAGCCACATCTGCTTTTTTACTGTAACTTTCACAGATTCGTTGTGGAAGAGACACTCACCTGAGGGTTTATCAGTTGAGAAGCTGTGTGTTTCAGAGGCTGTGGTCGGTAAAGTTGGTGGCATTGCTTTGACGTTTTGGTCACTCTGGATTTCATTGGTGATCTGGTTGTTGTTGCGTGTGTATGTCGGCGGGTGGAAAGGCCTTGCGGGGGAATGATGGACCGGGGGAGGAGGTGGTTGTCGATGTTGAGGTGGTTGTGCTGGGATTACAGGAGGCTGGTAAGGTCGTGCTTGTCGTACAACACCAGCTCCACCAGCTCCTCTTCTGCACTGCTCTTCCAGCTGCACGATGATCGCGCTCTGGTTCCCTGCAAGCGATGCCAAGTGCTGGTATTTGTGCTCCAGATCCCGATAGCGTGCGGTTAGATGCTGCATCTCTGACGTGTGATTCAGCACACGGTTCTCCAGCTGAGAAACCTCCAGCGCGTTGTCTCTCTTGCGTATGATCTCGTGCAGCAGCTGCATGTAGAGCTGCGTCACGCGCGCGTTCATGTTGCGCGACTCCTTGCGAAGGAGCTTGACTTCGTTCACCACACCACCGTCCACCTCCACCAGCTGCTGTAGCGTCTCGATCTGACGCCGCTGCTTGTGAAGCTCTCCGTTCAGCAGCTCCAGCTCCTGCTTGTTCACGCGGTTCTCCAGCAGGGCTTCGGGCTCTTTCGAGTTCACACAGATTGCACCCGTGGTCTTCCGCTGAGGCACGATGAAGGTGTAGGAGCATTTGTCCACGTCAGAGCCGCTGGGAGGGTCCGGGGAGCGCTTGGATCGACCGGCGTACATGAACCCGCTTTCAAGTACATCATCTCGGCTTTCAAACTCCTCAGCGAAGCCGATCGAAGCAGAGTCGGGTCTGGATAGGGTGATGGTCAGCAGGGCCAGAAGAAAACGCTTCAAAGTGACGACAGTCATGACTCTCTGAGACGTGTCTGTGCTGGAACATAATCAAATAAGAGTTTATTGTATACTCAGTTGGAATATTTATTTGTATCCACATGAAAAGTTGTGTATTTATTTATAAGGATTCTCTCACGCTTACCCAGGATTCATTTATTTGATCAAAAATACAGTAAAAACACATTTTATTACTATTTAAAATAACTGTTTTCTATGTGAATATATATTATACTGTAATTTATTCCTGTGATCAAAGCTGAATTTTTAAATGATCAAATTGTCACATGATCCTTCAGAAATCATTCCAATATGATGATTTACTGCTCAAGAAATATTAAGTTTTTTATTTTTATCAATGACAACATTTATATTTACAAATATGCGATTATTTCTAATAATCAGAGTAGGGACTTAATCACAGTAAGATTTTTACATGACACAAGGAAACTTCTTCACTCCTATTTACATGTGATTTTCATTATTTTGATTATGCTTAGTGTGGTTATTTTTACCGCCAATATTTGCATACCCCACAGCACAAATGATGAACTCACATAGGCTTATACTCATCAAATGCATAACACATTTCTAATATGGACATATTAGATATTGATTGGGGCCGTGGACTTCATCTCTTTTTTTTTTCCAGCTGATGAACGATAAAAACATTGACAGCCAATCAAAATCCAACCTGCTTTATACAGCTCGAGCATATAAATCGACAGACCAAGACCAGTTTTGACATGACGAAACTGCAGCGTGTGCTTATAATAAAAGTCTGCTGGTGTGGACTCAAATATAGTTATTGTCAGTTATCTTTATGGTTATTGTTCTTGGTGTGAATGGGCCTTAAAGCCCCCATGAAATCAAAATTTAAGTTTTTTTACTTATAGTATTAATATGTTAGTCTTCTTGTTATCTATAAGCTAGCGTCCTCCAAAACAATAACAAAATTATCATTTAGAAGATATGAGCTTTCAAAACTTAGTCTCTCACTTCCGCAAATATGAATCAATGATTTTTATGACATCACTCATCAGCTTCTCATCAGATTTTTTGTCCAATCAAATGCTCTCTAGAATCTGAAGCTCCGCCCCCTACATTATAAATAGATGCTGAACTGGCTGAAATCGGTCACTTGTTCACACATTTACTGTTCTCTACATGGTGAATGGCACAGTGCTCTATATAGGGGACAGGGAACAATTCAGACAGTGTAAATATGCTTTCCATCGGGCGAATGAAGTCTGGTTTCACGTTAGTGTCACGAGAACCGTCGCAGATCCGGTCCAGAGACACGATACACAGAGCGGATCATGTGATCGAGCCGCCGCTGACCAGAAAACATATCAGACCAGTTTTAATTCTGCACAGAATGCTGTACTTTAAAGCGATATAAAGGAGTAGATAAGGAGAAACGGTTCGAGATTAGGAGGAAACTGCGGCTTTACTGAGCTCAACAGCTCGAACTGAGATATAAACTAAACGCTGTTGGCTTTAAAAAAAAAATTGCAATCCCATGCAATCTTACAGCAGTTGGCTAATTCAGATCTAATGCAACGGCCTGTCTGACCCATGTGGTCATACTGTAGAAGACAATTAATGAACAGCACAGACAGAATGCAAGTTTACGTCCGGTTTGTAGTGCGACCCTAAAAGTCCCATGTCATGTGAACGAACTCTTCATTTATCTGAAAGCCATTAGCTAATGAAACTTGTATTGTGTTAATGACACGGGGCCTTGGAATGTGTTTTCCAAAGAACAGGTCTGTTGTGTCCTGGTAAAGCATCTGTAAGTAGTGATTTAGCAGATGCTTTTATCTGAAGTAAATTACTCTACACCATTAGAATTGCCCAATTAATCGTGCCTTGCAGGATCTAAAGCTAAACCCTTTTGATACCAGTCTAGATCTTTAAACACTAGGCCACACTAGTGGTTTTGCTATATGCGCAAGTTTGACCACACAAGTTGTGCGATGTTGTGTGTCTATTTGTGTTTTACTCCAGCATTGAAGAACAGATACGCAGAGAGAATTACACATGGTTGGTGATTTCTCAGAGACTGAATCTCCAGCACCACAGCAACATAACTTTTAGTTGTGAATGTAAGTGTGTTTGCCCAGTGTACTGTACTCTGATTCACACACAAATGACTCTTATGAATCGGTTCTTTTGTTAAATTATTCAAAAAGAACCAAATGCACAAAAGATAATGGTTTTGAATCAGTCTGATGAATCTTTCGCTGAATGAACTCACTAAATCAGTACTAAATAGTTGATCACATGACAACATGCAATTATATTCATTTATATTAGTTGTAAAGCAAATATTACATTTTAATGAAAATAAATTATTTAAACATTATATTCATTTTGGCAGGCATTAGTGACATTGTAATGGTAAAGTTAAATCATAATTTGGTCACTAATCTGACTGATGTGTTGTTCATTTAGGGAACGATTAATTTGAAACTGGTAACTTGTTCATTCGTGAGCTTTTTGAACGAGACATTAAAATAATCGGTTCATAAAGTCAGTTGTTTGTGAATCAGATTACACTGGTAGTGCGAACTTGCATTCACAACGGATATATGATCTCTTTTCACCCACTACATGCAATTCTCTCTTCTTATCCAAATAAAACACAGCTCAGCCAGTTATCTAAAGCATTAGGGAGGAATCGGCTCACAAGAGATGTTTCTCAACATCAAACTCCTATTCTTACAAGTTCTGCTGCAAACCTGCTGCAAAAAAAGTCTCTACAAAGTCAGGCAATACATCAGATCAAATCCTTAGAAGACTAAGTTATATACACACATGCATCCAGATGCACACATGCTATCAGTTTTAAGTTTTCCTATGTAGATAAATGTTTATGGTGTTTAATGTCAGATTTAGTCTTTATCTGTAATCTCTGAGTCATAGATTTACACCCTAGGACTGGAATGCACTAATTCACTGATGGGAAAATCGATCTCACACAGTTTGTGTTGTGTGTGTGTGTGTGTGTGTAGAGAGTCTCCCATAGCAACGGTCCATGTTTTTTCAGTGTGCTCATTAGTAAGTGCGTGCTCCTTCCCACTCGTTTCAGGGATCGCTTCAGAGACCAGTACTGTACGTAGAGCCCTAAAACAGAAGTGCCACAGGGAGCGGATGTATCTCAGACTGTAGCTTACCACTTGATCTAATGCAAAAACATATTTCTTTATTTTTAATATCGGAATCACTGCGGCTTGTGGTGGCACGGAATGGACAAACAAACATTCATAGCATTGAGTCAGCAATGGAAAATATATTCCAATCGACCGGAAAATATACAAGATTGCTCAAGACACTCAGCAAGGATCCCTAACCTCGTGCTACAAACATGCATGATGAATCATATATTTAAAAAACATTACATAACTGGATTTGTTGTTGTTGTTGTTGTTGTTGTTGTGCATTTGTCTTGCCATTGATTCAGGAAACATTCCCTCTGTCTGTTGGGTATTTAGACTTTTCCAACCTTGTATTTTATTTCTGCACTGGATTCACATTTCTTGTTGTTGATTTATGAGCCTTTTAACATATTTAACACATTCAGTGAAAAAATATCCCTTTGCATTATGGCTAACCCTTTACATCTTATCAGTATGACCATATTTATGATTCTCCAAAAAAAAAAAAAAAGAATGTCCTTGTCGAATTCAGAATTTTATAAATCTATACTTGCTAATTGTGACATCATGTAATTTAAAAATGCGCAGTTAGAGGTGTTGGGTAACTTGCTTCTATCACAGTGATTGTTTGTCCTCCATATATGCGTGAGATGCTGTATGTCGGTGTCGTCACGGATGAAGCTGCACATGGATCTGTTTTGCTGTTATGAGCGTTGCCAAAATCAGTTCCATAGAGTCGACGTATGTGAATGCAGCATTACATCATTGTTAAGAATTCAAAATCTGACTCGCATTTCACAGATTCAAAGCTGCCTGCGATGATGTCATAGTGGGCTTCCTGCTTGAGCTGCTGATGTCAGCGGAGTCTTCGCTTCTCTCCGTCTCAGATTTCTTCTCTTATGCTGGATCATTTTCAGCATGCATTAACAATAACTTAATATTCTTTTTCTGCAGGCTCGCAAGCGCTAGTATTCTCTTAGGAAATGCAGATATAGTCTTCACGTTGAGACTGAGAGCGTGTCTTTTGGGCACACATCCAGCTGAAGGGGTCCTGTGTGTGGCTGTGGGACAGATTTCTACAGGATTTTTAATTCATTCACAAAGACTTTTGAGTCATTTGTGTTGATTGTTCTCAAATATAGCTGTGTGTTCTTTGAGAAAATGCTAAAAATATTTTGACCTGGTGATTATCATAATTAGGTAGTTAAACGCTCTTGTTGAAACTAGACGTGCTAACCTCTAATCCTCCAGTTCCCGAATGCGTGATGTGAAGTTCAGGCTCTAATTGTTTCTGTGGAAAGTGTGAGGATCATTACGAGCGTCACTGCTGTTCAGGACACACAGCTTCACCGTGTGCAACATTCCTCACTTATGCATTTTTCTAACGGTTTAATGAGCATATTGAGCACATATCTGCTTACATGTGTGAGTTTGGCAGATGCCTTTAACCTTGCATCTAATCAGTTCATGCGTTTCTAAGAATTGAACCCATGACCCATCACTGTGCACAGTTCTGCAATTTTCTAAAACCATAAAATTCAGGGAAATATCTATTGAATATAATTTTGTCATAACTATGTTTATCTCGAAAATATTTAATCAAACTTAAATACAAGAATGAATTGCTTGCGATTTGAGCGTCTGGTAAATGAATAAATGTAAACTGCTCTTTGAGTTGTCTGGCAAAGAATAACATCTCATGCAAACTCATGCACATTTCTACAATGGATATGCATATAAGCTAAACTGCCATTTCTGTGCCAGTGTATGAATTGTCTGGGTCTATGTAATACAGTATAACGGTGAAAACCAGAGAACATGATTGCTTTGACTTCAGTTATGCTGGTTTATAATCGAAGAAACCGCTCTTACCAGGATAGTGTGCAGAAGTGTCCGGGTTTTTCTCTCTATCTCTCTGCTTTATCCTTTTAATCTCTCTCCAGGCAGGTTGGATGTTGAAGTGTAAGTCATCACCGATCCACTACTGTCCTGTTCTGTCCCTCTTAAGTGTGTCTCCTGTTGCCGTCATATGGTGATGAGTGACAGTCTCATTGTGTGTCCCGGTGTAAATCGTAGTTTAAGTGCAGTTTAAGTTTGGTCCGTGTGTCCCAGCATGTGTCTGCATCTCCGTCCAAATGATCCTCCGGCTGCTCGCTGGTCAGTGTTCAGAGTGACACTATGATTTAGAGGGGAGACGTCCTTAACTTCCACTCATCGGCACGGAAAACACAAGGAACACACTGCTGTCTCTCTCTCTCTCTCTTTCCCTCCCTCTCTCTCTCTCTTTCCCTCCCTCTCTCTCTCTCTCTCTCTCTCTCTCTCTCTCTCTCTCTCTCTCTCTCTCTTTCCCTTCCTCTCTCTCTTTCCCTCCCCTCCCTTCCTCTCTCTCTCTCTCTCTCTCTCTCTCTCTCTCTCTCTCTCTCTCTCTCTCTTTCCCTCCCTCTCTCTCTCTCTTTCCCTCCCTCTCTCTCTCTCTCTCTCTCTCTCTCTCTCTCTCTCTCTCTCTCTCTCTCTCTCTCTCTCTCTCTCTCTCTCTCTCTCTCTCTCTCTCTTTCCCTTCCTCTCTCTCTTTCCCTCCCTCTCTCTCTCTCTCTCTCTCTTTCCCTCCCTTCCTCTCTCTCTCTCTCTCTCTTTCTCTCTCTTTCTCTCTCGTTCTCTCTCTCTCTCTCTCTCTCTCTCTCTCTCTCTCTCTCTCCTCTCTCTCTCTCTCTCTCTCTCTCTCTCTCTCTGGTTTGTGGTAATGGTGTTGTTGTTTGGTGGCTCCGCCCCCTTGCACAAGAATAATGTTCATTTCTAAAATGAACTATTGATATTGTAAAAGTAAACAGTTAAATATCTTTTCACCTCTGTCCATCTATTCCACCTGCTTTATGTTTTAAAGATGCCTCTTATCAGATTAATTCATATGTTTTATTGGTGTTTGTAATGGCATACTCTTGCGCATATTTGGGTGAGACAGTACAAATATAAAACAAAACCAATATTATGAAATGCACTCATAAAAAAGGTTTCAAAAGCTGGTTTTCACAGTGATCCAGTGGTAGAAACATTTCTGTTTCCCCGAAGAAACTTTAAGTAAACACACTCTTAGAAAAAAATGCTCTTTAATGGCATTGATGGATCCATGAAGAAACTTTAACATCCATGGATTATTTCCATTCCACAAATGGTTCTTTATAGTTGAAAAAAGTTCTTTAGATTATTCAAATGTTCTTCACTGTAAGAAGCAAATACTCCAGTTATTAGACCTGAGTGGGTCAAACTGGTGGACATGGAGGGGCTGATGACAACTCACCCACTCAGATTTAAAACATTTAAAAACTAGATGAACTTGAAATGACTTTAAACATTGACCATCATGTCTGAATAGACTGAATAGTTACTATTAATGATGCAATTTGTGTTCTTATAGTTGCATAGAAAATGCATACATGAACTAGATGAGACTGTTGTGGATTGATTTGACCAAATACTGTGTCCAGTTGTAGTTTCATGTTCATTGTGACACACATTGCAACTTACTAAAGGTCTTGCTGAATTCTGTTTGGTATGTTGTATGTTTATTCATGAATACAAGATGTTTTATCTCATTACATTTGGGATGCATATTTAGTTTGTATCTTGTACTAATCTAGTCGAGTCCATTATAGATTAAAAAAACATGCATGTTCATGCATGACCTCACTTCCTCCTGTTTGATTGATGGCTAATTAAAGTATGCTAAAGAGAGATGATACACTGAATGAACTTGAACAGCTCCTGCAGGAGGAGTGTGTTGTTGTGCGGCGGCTGGCGATGCGGTTGCCATTGTGTCCGTCTTAATGCCAAGCCTTGTGACCGGCTGTGTCTCCATCAGCGCATTGATCCTCCCTGTTTGGGATTCGTGGGAAGTGACCAGCAGGAATGTCTGCTTTACTCAGGTGTTCATAACTGCACAAAAGAGCAGCTGCTGTCGCCACTCGGCATTTCAACATCATTTCTGAAAGCATTCGTGTGAAGCTTATATATCATGCTTTAATGCATTCATGCCTTTATTTCTTCCATTTAAAGAGTATGATGCATGAGGGATAATTTAAGAATAATTTCAGATTTTCTTATGCATTATACTCTATGTGAGAAATTAATTTAATTATTAATATACTTAATTGTTAAATATATTTATTATAACTGGTTACAATTCACAATAACACTTTTACAACACATACATTATTATTATCAACAACAATTAAACAATAATAATAAGTTTTAAAAATGATTTAAAACATAATAGGTTAATAATAATTTTATGTCAGAACGATCCACTTTATAAAATGCATTCTAACGCTATTTTTATGTAGTTATGCTTTATAAATCAACTTGAAAATGGTATGTTATTATTGTGAACTGTAACCAGTTATAATAAATTGTTTAATAAAATATTAAAATGATGATTCATTTAATGATTGCTTAATTTTAAATGAATTTGAATGATTAATTTAAATTCTTAATTACTAGTAATATTATTATAAATTTTTGTTTCTTTTTTATCATTTCCCATAGCCATTGTGCCTATAAACTCTTCTTGTCTTTGTTAAAACCACAGACCGCTTCATATAAATGATTCCTGAAAACTCTTTAAATGGCAAGTTCACAGTTATTTGCAGTGAATTAATGAGCCGATTCAAAGAAGAGGGATTTGAATGATGGCTGGATGGTGGTCTGGGGTTTTGGAGTAATTAATGGTCAGAGAGGGTCCTGCGAGTGTGTCCAACTGTTTCAAAGACCCCTGCGGAGAAAAGAAGCAGACGGCTTACACAGCTGCATGCCACACACACATTCACACACTCCTCCACCTGTCAGCACAAACACTTCTTTTCTCTAAAGAGACTCTTCAGTCTGTATCTCTATTATATTGTGACTTGCTAAATGACGCACATTATAGGAATGCACATGGTATCTACAGTATCTACTCAGAAACTTCATAGCAACACCCTGGCTTTATCCTGACATTTTGCACTGGTCACATTTTGTTCAGAGAAGTTAAAAAAATCTTGTTTTATTTGACTAGGATTGCTGGTCACACTGTGTCTGGATCTGTCCGTAACACGATTACTGGAGAAAAGGCTGATGTGTGTGTTCTGTTCCCGCTGACTCACTCATTTATCCTGCTGTGTGGTCTCTCACACACGTTCATGTGTCAATCACTCTAACAATAGCATCTTAAGCCTCGCAATCCGTGGAAAACTCTACACAAGAGTCTGCACTAAAGGACTCAGTACATGGTATTTTTCATGAAAAGATTGATGCTGAAACTCCACGTCTGAGCGGGACTCCCGGGAGTCACTTGCAATTTGAACCGGCTTTGCTGCGTGTTCTCGCTGTGTTCAGTGTAAATGCGTTGGGGAAAACAGCAGCGCTCTGCGTGTCTACAGTAAATCTGCCTCCTGCTGCTTTGGGTCACACAAAAGCACTGTATGTCAATTAATTTCAGGAATCTTTAAAAAGTCTATTAGGGAAATCCGATGGGAAAGATTCAGCAAGATGTTTTAGATGCCTAGTGTAGCGCAGACAGGATCTTGTGGCAGTGAGTTGATGTATTGCTCTTCTTTTATTGAATATTGCAGTGTTTAAAGCTCCGCCTCCTGTGCCGGGAGCAGCAGCTCATTTGCATTTAAAGGAACAGACACAAAAAGACACTTTTTTGCTCACCCTCAAAAACAAACTTTAACATGCTATATAAAAATATCTGTGGGGTATTTTGAACTTCACACACACACTCTGGGGACATCAGAGACTCTGGGGACATTAGAGACTCTGGGGACATCTTGTGAAAAGGGCATTATACTAGCCTGGCAAGCCAGACTTACATCAAGATGTTTAGTCTGGCAACTCTCAATAGACGCGGCTCAATCCGAGGGGCGGGATAAACGGTTGTCTCTCAAAATCCCTCTGCACGCAATAGGATAGCGCTACAACCAATCAGAGCAACGAAGAAGGTGACGTAGTCAGAGCGGCAAAGATCCGGTCCAGCAAAACTCCGAACACTTCTTCCTTTTTTAAGAATGACTTCAGTGCCGTTCTTTGCTCTTTTCTTAAAGAAAAACTGAACTCCAAGTCCTCCAGAGTCGCGGCCAAAGCCGATTGGAAAGACCGCTGTTCTCCATCCGCAGCCGCCATTCTTTGTTTTCAAGTGGCAGCCGTCGCAACTCTGTCGTCATATGTTAAGCCCCGCCCCCGCCTACTCTATACACGACGTGATTGGCCTGACCCAATTTAGGTTTTTGCAGCTAGAAGGTCTATGGAGAGTTGCTAGACTGCCCTGGCCGAAAAATACATGTTGCTGCCGCTAGCGTGCGTCTAGATTTCTAGGCTAGCATTATACCACCCCTTTAAAGCAATAGTTCACTTAAATATGAAAATGCTGTCATTATTTACTCTCCCATAATGTCATTTCAAACCCAAATTGGCATGAGTTTCACTTTTCCATGAACTACAAAATCAGATATATTTTTTTTTTAATATATATTATGAGTTTATTATTTCCACATACAGTGAAAGTAATTTGAGATCCAAAAATAAAATAAAAAGTAGAACATTTAGACACTCTTTTTTCTTTTTCTCTTTTTTTTTCTCTTTTTTTTAAGCTCAACAGCTTTTTTTGTTAGAAACGTCTTTTGTATTGTGTGTTAAAAGACAATTAATATGTTGTGATACTGATTTAACAGAGCTGTATAATGACAATATTTGTACAGCTAATTATATATGAACTTGTTTCATAATTGATTAACTTTGCAACATTAGCACTGTTATTGAACTAGACTAGTTCAACAATTAATTATCTCAACAATTCATTATCTGAAATATTTCTGAATACAAAAAAATAAAATGGACTGAACTGGACTTCATTTGATCCATTGTGGATTAATGGGAACATGCACATCAGTTTAAAAAGACGAATATTTATGAAGGCACATATTTTTATATGGAATAACATGCACTGATGAATCGTTCACAATAAGACCAGGAACATGTTTAGAGTAAGTAAAATGACAATTTTGCTTTAATATTAAACATAATGTTGTAAAGGAACATTTCCAGTTTTTTGTTCCTTTTTACTAATAAACAAGGTTGAAGTGGCTCAGGACACAAGTCATGGTGTGAAGCTTAGACTCCACTCGAAGTGTTGGATTGTGCAACTTTTCCTTCGATGTTCTGCGAATGGGATCATAATTTGGCAGCAGATGCTGTTTTTAGCCTCAGCTGTAAAATGGGATGAGGTAAGAGCAGACTTACAGTAAATCTAAAAACATTTAGGAAATCACACTGAGAAATGGACATTGTCGTAAAGCAGCGTTATTTTCTTTTTCCGCTTAGCTTTGTGGGCCAGTGTTGAGGGGTCTGTTTCAGGGGTGTGTAATGCAGCCACACACACACACACACACACACCTAACGGGACGGGGCTCGTGTTGGTGGTCCATCTGGGACCGCAGGGGGAAATGGAGAGCTGGTTTAATCTCCTCACGTCATCCCTCCCGTTTCTGTAAATCATCCAGCATGTGTGCCTGTGTCATCCAGTGTTATTTCAGTATTATGTATATAGGTTTTTTTTTTTTTTTTTTGTAAATTTTTTTTAGACAGTTTAATGTTTTGTAATTTTTGTTTTTAGTTTTATAAATATACAAATAAATAAAAAATCAGTTTTAGTCTTATTTCCGCTAATCATTTTAGTACTTCAACTTAATTTAATTCAATAAATTAAATTTTTCATTTAATATTTATACTTTAATTTCATTTAGATTTTATTTTATGATTATGTAATGTAACAAATATGTTTTTATCTGTTTATTTTAGTATTTTTTATGGTTAGTGAAAAGGATAATTATTCTTATTGCTAATTTTTTTCAGTTTTAGTTTTTAATTAAGTTAGTAATTTTGGTAACTTTTTTCAGTTTACATATTTATTTTTGCTTTTTTTTATGGTCTTCATTTAATATTTTTCAGACTGATTTCAATTAACAAATGTTTTTTAATAGTTTTAGTTAACGAAACCAACACTGCATGGAAATGTATTTCAGTAAAACAATTTCTATCAAAGAATGGCATGATGTGGAAATTAAAATATTTTTATTTTCAAAAAAAGGAAGAAATATCATTGTTTGGTTACTACACTGAATTAACATTATCTTTAATTACGCTGAATTAAAACATAAAATAAATAATTAATACAACTACTTGTGGTCTCACTTCGCTAAATAGCACATCCGATCTGCAAACGAGTGATTGCCACTGTTTATTGTAGCAAATTTTTATCGTTAGTAGAAAGGATTATCATCGCTAATGCTAATTAAGACTTGATGGGGATTTTCACATGTGACCACCTGGCAACCAATCACAGTGTGGTATGTGTCAGGAGATAGTGAGCAAAGAAACACACGAGACCGGAGTAGCAAAGTTCTTCATCTTGTTTACTCTTCACGTCTATTACGTCATTACACAACACTAAAACATAATTCACTCATGAACACAACTCATAGCAACACCTTATCAGCCCCACCACCCTACCAGTGCTGTAATAAAATAAATTCACAGACAACAGTTATTTTAAATTGTAATAATATTTTCACTGTATTTTTGATCAGATAAATGCAGGCTTGGTGAGCAGAAGAGGCTTTTTAAAACCATTTTTAAAAATCTTACTGACCCCAAACTTTTGAAAGGGAGTGTATAAAACATATTTTATATTCGTTAGTATTTACACAAGTTTATAACGTGCTGAGTGACCCCATTTGCAATGGTTCTTGAAGCTTCACAGAACGGGGAAGACGTCTGTCATCAAGACGCTCGAGGAATGTCAGACCTGAAAGGAGACTCCCCACAGGACCTTTATTTGTACAGGACAACCCTTTCCCTGCGACCTCTGATCAAAGACGCTTGTAAAACAACGGTGTGTACACACATTATAATGATCTGCTCTTCTGTCATTCCTCTCTTCCTCACACTCGTTTCAGACTCTCAAAATGCTCAGGCCAGTGAGGCTGCCGCCCACACTTATTTATTTTTTTAAAAATCGTATAAGATTTTCAAAATGTGAGAGACCCCAAACATGACTATAAAAAAAATCATAGATTTAAAGTCCCCTTGTAGTCAATTATTTTATCCCTTAAAACTCATTGATCACCTCAATGACATATTAAGAAAAAAAATGTTCATCATGATTTGACTTTTCTAACTGTAGTTAGTGTGTAATGTTGCTGTTTGATCATAAACAACATCTGCAAAGTTACAACGCTCAAAGTTCAGACTCAGAGCAAAGGGAGATATTTGCTTTCAAAGAAATAGTTTTTTAAGGACTACAACAAACGGCTGGTAGGAACTACACAACATTCCTCCCGGGTTAGTGACATCAGCAACCCTAGAATTTACTTAAACCCCGCCCCCTGAACACGATTTATAGATTATCATGACAGAATATGCTAATCAATGACTAGAAGAGAACAACACATAAGCAACATAAATTTATCAACTAACCATTCAGAAATGTCCTGTTCTTCTACATGTTGTCACTTCTTATTGAGTCTCTCCATTATTGTCTGACTTCGGTTTGAACATAAACATTGACATTTTCAGTGCATGTGTGTGTGTGAGGTAAAATTACACGAGCTGTTGAAGCTCCGCCCCCTGTGCCGGGAGCAGCAGCTCATTTGCATTTAAAGGGACAGACACAAAACGGTGTGTTTTTGCTCACCCTCAAAAAGTGACAACTTTAACATGCTATATAAAAATATCTGTGGGATATTTTGAGCTAAAACTTCACACACACTCTGGGGACATCAGAGACTTATTTTACATCTTGTGAAAAGGGCATTATATCACCCCTTTAACTCACAGACTGCTAGTCGTACTTGACAGCACCATGGAAGTGAATCCGAGCGCTGATGATGCGTTGAATTCAATAGTAGAGCAGTGAATCAATTCAAACCATTTCATTCTTAACTAACGTACAGTTGGGAAACGGACTCGAGTGTTTGAGCAACCGGACACACATCTCCAACCCATATTTCTCCATGACGTGTTAACGGTAGTGATGTCCGGTTCTTGAACGAATCGTTCTTTTGAACCGGTTCTTTTTAGTGAACCGGTCTAACCAGTTCACCAAATCGAACTGAATTGTTCAAAAGTACAGGTACAACAGCCACTGTCGCTTTGCCAGGTGATATTTATAGCATGGGCTCGGGACGCTTTAGATTCTAGAGAGCATTTGATTGGACAGAAGATGTGATAAGAAGCTGAAGTCCGCGTTGATGTCATAAAAATCTGTGATCCATTTTAGCGTTTTGAATGTTTATATCTCCTAAATGTGAATTGTGTCATTGTTTTGGATCACATTAGCTTATTCATAACCTTGAGGCTCAACACAGATACACACGAGAGCGTTTAATAGCAGGTGTCTATCAGCGGATCTGTCTAACAGTGGATATATTAGGGATCTGCTGATAGACGCATGCTTTCTAACGCTCCCGTGTGTATCTGTGTAATCGCTCGGGGAAGACATAATGTTTTTGAAGAGTTTATCATTGTAGCCGATCACAGATGTTGAGCGTGTGAACACAATGGCCAATCAGAGGTGTTTAAGAATCCTCAAAATGCTAAAGGGAATGCAGGTATCGTCACATTTTAATCATTTCGGTAAAATCTGTACTTTTGATAACACTACCTCCCACACAGCAGGAGTTTATATGATTACTTTTGATGAACAGAGTTAATTTAGGCTTTTATTTACATCTAAACATTGATCGGCACACGTACATAGAGCACATCACATATCTATAAACACGGAAGCTCAAACGTGTGTGTGTGTGTGTGTGTGTGTGTGTGTGTGTGTGTGTGTGTGTGTGTGTGTGTGTTTCATGAGAACCAATTAAGTTTGTTTTAGCGTGTGACATACGAACATGACACACCCATGAGCTTCTGTTTCATGTGTGTTCATATGTGAATAAAAGCCTGATTTAAATCTGTTCTTCATATAAAACGATGGTATCTCTTCACAACACTTGAATTAAACCGCTTAATTAAAATGGATTCATTTTTCACTCCTTTTTTGGATCTCTTAAGTTTTGGTAATCTGGACTTTCAATGGATGGACAATGATACTTGACATTTCGTAGTTTGTCTAATTGGTTTGGAATGACATGCGCATGAGTAAATGATGACAGAATAAAAATGCTCTATCCCTTTAAGAAATATTTCTAAACTTCCAGCGTAATCAAGAACATCTGAAGAACATAAAGAAACATGCATAAAAACACTGACACGGCATATGTAGTATTCTTCTCTCAGCAATTACACGCTCAGCTCTGTGTTTATGTTTTGACTGTGAGCTTGGCTACTATTTCACACAATTATATGTGCTTTTTTTATAGTGAACACTCTAGCATGTAGGGGATTGTTTTATGAGTAGGGTCTCCTCTCGTTCTGAGTACCGTCTTCCCTAAACCCCTCTCCATGTGGTGAGTCCATCATACTAGTTTTATTTTTATTGCCCATCGACTGGAGTCCAGGCTCCCATCGCCTAAAGCTCTAATGGTGCATGTGGTGCGAGAAGTGCAATAAAACCCGTAGTGAGTAGACCTGGAAACTGGCTGGTGCGCACCAACAATCAGATCTCCGTCTTTTATCCAGTGTGGAAATCAAAGGTTAACCGTCTGAAATTACCCTGGCTCTTTATTTAGCAAGCGCTACTGTTTTAAAACGGTGAGAAAAGCATCCAGGCATGATGTCAGCTCATTAGCCGAGCATGAGCCCAAACAAACCTGTTATTATATCCATCTTTACCGGCCGCTCCGAACACTGCTGTCCTTCATGCTGGAAAACACACTCGAGAGATCAAACCGTGTCCATTACGCCTTCAAACGGGAATAAAATTGGCCCTCGGCTCATTTGGGGCCACATGCCAGGCTAATTCATTGCATGTGGCTTTTCTGGGTTCATTTGTTTGTTTTCGCATCTGAACGTGTGACTGATCACAGGCACTTGGGCACAAATGGTTGTGTAGAGTCAACATTGGTGCCGTTGGACGTTGCAGAGTGGCTCGGCTCCCTTGACCCTCGTAACACACACTTGAAAAATCACCTGACAGCGCACACATCTTTCCCTCCTCCCCCTGTAGAGTTGTAACACTCAGTCAGTCTGCTTTAACTTGTCAGCATGCTAATCGGCAGCGCTGAGCCGCGAGCCGCTCAAATACACACACCTGTGTGGATGGATGTACTAACAGTTGGACTGTTTTGATGAGGAATAGATTTGTATGTGAAATCCTGTCTCTGATGTCGCCATACTGTTTTCCACTTGTTGATTACTTCGTTGTTTTATGGTATTGCTAATGCCTTGGACATGCTTTTGTAGCCCTCACCAGAGCAATACCTTTCAACAATGTGATGTTCAACAAAGCTCTTTGTGGCCCATGGCTCTTATAGTGTCATGTAACCAAGATGCTGTCAGCAAAAGATCTTACAAGAACAGCTGATGTTTATTTGAGTCACTTCAGGTAAAGACAGGTTTGTTCTGTTTCACGTGAGCTTGATGATTGTCATTCTGAAAACAGCCGCGTACCCAATTATAAAAGGGTGTGCACACTAATGCATTTAGATTATTTTAGGGTTTTCTTTTTATCTTTTTTTTTTAAACCTTTTCTTGGTTTTCAGTGTCATTGCAACTTTCATGTAAAAATTACAACTTATGCAAAGTTCTGATATGATCAGTAACACTTTACGATTCAAGCCACATACGTAAAGTTTAAGATTTCATGGGATACTTTTTCAGTCGTTCAAACTACTACATTTCTGTTTTCTGCCAGTGTTGTGCGTCACACCAGCTCACCGATGTGTTTAAGTATGTGTCGACGTATGTTAGTTTGCGCTTGCTGTTGCTCTGGGTGAATGTTGTAGACTGTGATTGTCTTGATGAATTCACTGTGATGGGATGCATTCTTGCAGACCCAAAGCTCCCGGCCACAAATCCCAACAGCTGTCAGCTGATGTTACGCAATTCCCACTACAGTCCCGGGAGTCCCCCCTTCCCTCCAGAATAACTGCAGTAAACACCGGGTCACTTCTACCTCAGCCGCGTGTGGGACGTCCAGCTGGAAGCACTGAGGATCTGTGTATGGTTTCAAAAATCAAGCACAAATCTACAACAATCAGAAGCTGATCTTTTGGAACGGTCCGTCATTAACGCGTGTTCCCAGCCGAGGAATGACTGCATGCAGCGTTATACGGATTAGTGTTAATGAAATGTGTGTGTTGTGAGAATGATGATGTTTCATTGCGGTGTGGCAGTCGTATTTTAGACTAAATAGTTTTGAGATGATATTGCTCGCAGCTGTGTGGCTAAACTATACAATTACTGAGAGTTATGCCAGCTTTTGCAGTGCATAAAGTTGTGGTGTTTTTAGTTTTTGATTACAGTAATAATGATGATGAATCAACATCCTTTTATTGTCTCGATAATTCAATATTAAGAGCTGTTACAGTACAGATGAATAAGTTTTTTTTTTTACTTTCTTTAGTGTATAATAGCTTTTTGAGCTTGGAAAAGGTCTGCAAAGATAGAAATTCACTCTGAAGGGAGTTATTCTCTATATCAGTCTCACTGTTTCTGAACTCCTGAAACGCCTCCATTGTAGTCTTGAGTTTTCTTCCGGGAACGAACACGTCACAATATTCCTCATTTAAATCATTCCGGCCCAAAGCATACGCAAAATAGAGGGGTGGGGCCTGTATGACAATATTTAATTGTTAATCGCGATATTTCTCAAACATGCTCGAAGAGCTTGACCAATCACAACAAACTGGTCCAGCCGACCAATCAGAGCACAGTGTGCTTTTCAGAAGGAGGGGCTTCATAGAGACAGGAACTAAACAGAGCGTTACTGACAGACTGGGAAGAGAGGAGCCGCAACAATGGAGAATATGGGGAAAATAATGTGTTTTTTGAACATTTAAGCATGAAACCCTGTTCTAGTGGAGCCCAAACACAAAAAAGGGTCATAATATGTCCTCTTTAAAAGCTTGTTTCTCATTAGTTCAATTTCCTTCAGTTCCTTTAGAAGGGTTGAATTGTGTTTGGTGATTGACGGGTGCTACTGTGACCCCGGGACCTTCACTGTGTTGCTGGTTTCAGCAAGGGTGAATGGAGACTTCATTTGCCCTTTCACTTTTTTAAAAAAAATTCTGTCTATATGAGTGATTAAAGATAAACTAATCACACAGCCTCATCTCAGCCTTTGATTTTACACGAATCTAATGGCAATCTGAAAGCCTGATCATATTGAGAACGAATGTTCCTATTTGCATGAATCAAAACTGTGCATTCCTGTAGACCTATAAGGGCCAAAATGTGTCCAGTATCAAATTTAAATGTTCATATTGCAGTATCTATCGCTAAATAAATAAATAAATATCGCAATGTCAGTTTTTTTTCTAGTATCGTGCAACCCTAATTTGCACAAATTGTGCACAATAAAACAAGGAACATTTATTTACAGTTCACTGCAAGGTTTTAATTAGTTTTTCGAGTTAAAATATCTAAAAACCCTTAAAATAAGATACATTTATTAGAGAAGCAGCACTGCTTACGATATTAAGACTTCACAGACTAGAATACAGAATATAAGTGTATTTTTTTTATTTTTCTTGTTTTAAGTATAAACCTTAATCCTTAAAAATAGGTTTAAAAAATCTACCAGTGCAGTAAATACACTTATATTCTATATAAACGATGCTTAATATCTTATGATTTGCTTTTCTATATTATGCATCTTATTTTAGGGATTTTTGATATGTAACTGAAGAAAGCTAAAGCTTCTGGTCAAGAATGTTTTTTTTTTTTTTTTTTTTGCAGTGTAGAAAATAAATAGGGTCCATTTGTATTCATATTATAACCACAAGGTAACACGACACGTAAGATATTATAACTTTTCCAAAACCGACTGGAATTTTTAGTTGCTATTCACTGAAATCCTTCAGTTTTTCATTCTCTATTCTGCATATTCCCGTCATGTATGGCAAACGTTGGGAACCAACAGACATGAGGGCGAGTCAATAATATTTCTGGGTGAATGTCCCTTTAAAGATGTTAAATTATTGTCTGTTTTACTCATCACCTTCTCTTCTCTCTCTCGCTGTTTTTCATTTTCTCATTCTAGTCAATCAGTTTTCCTCTGACTGTTGACCATTGTGTCCGGTAAATGTTGGGGTCTGGAATGGACGTCAGCTCCTGCACAGTTTGGCAGAGCTCCCTTCACTGGCTCATTCCTTCAGTCCTGGACACAAACCTGTGAGCATTTATCTGCAGCAGGGGAGCCGTGTCCGGTTCAGGCCGGCACATTTATTGGATTGATTTACGGTTATAGGACAGGGGGTTGCCAAGCCACGCTGCCCCTGCTTGGAAAGTTTGTTTGTTTATGATGTTTTAGTGGTGATGTGAAAACCAGCGGCAGCGTAATGAGCTGCTTCAGAGGTTATTCAGATGATCCGGTGGCCGTGTCCAGCGGGAGTCTTGATGTGGCCACATGAGCGGGTCATTATCTGTGGGTGAAATAACTGCTGGTGTCGCGGTGTCTTAAAGTAACTGAGGTCAAAGTGAAGTAGTTGAGTCATTCTTGACATAATTGAGGTAAACATCCTGCATTTAAACACACATAATGGATCATCACTCAAATCTCTGGCATTGCTGTCTTTAGTGTCACATGATACTTCATAAATCATTATAATATGATGATTTGCTGCTCAAGAAACATTTCTGTTTATTATCCATCTTGAAATCAGTTGTGCTGCTTCATATTTTTGTGGAGATCGTGGATTCTTTGATGAATAAAAAGTTTAAAAGAACAGCATTTATTTTAAATAGGAATAATTTGTAACATTATCAATGTCTTTACTGTTGCTATTGATCAATTGAATGCATCCTTTTTTTGAATGCAACTTATTTCCTTAAAATAAGCACTTTATTTTACAGTCCTGTTCCCCATGTACATATTGTGTACTTATTATAGCAATTACAACAACTGGGTAATAACTAGGTACTAACCCTGAACCAACCCCAAAACCTAACCTTAACCCATAGTTACCTTATATTAACCAGTAGCCTACTTTCTAGTACATGTAATAAAGTGCAACTATAAAATCGTACTGACCACAACATTTTGAACGGCAGTGTATACTGTATATTCACATCTGTTGTTTTTGTTTTAGTACAAATAAAAATGCCTTGAGTTAAAAATCAATAAACATTCATGAGAGGATTTTTTTAATGTATTTATTATATGCACAGGTTTGTTGACAGACATTCGTAAAAGGGATGTTGGTGTGGTTTAGGTGACTGAAGACACAAAGGTTTCGCCTCGAGTCTGCCATGTGTCTTAAAAACAGATGCCAATCAGACACAAGTTATGATTCATCACGAGTAGTCAACATCTAGTTTATGAACAGGCCTGCTAGACAGATGCTCAAAACACACACAGTAACATTGTTTTAGATTATAGTACAAGAACGCTTCTCCTCAGCCACTGATCAACGCTTTAACTTTTACAAGGAGGATTAACGGCCAAACCTGAATAACCATCTTTCTCTCATCCATATTTCTGTGTAACATTTCACTTGTACCAGGAAAAAACACACACTCTGAACTGTCTAGCAACCACATAGAAACGAAAACTTTAGCGACTGCATAGCAACTCCCTGGCAACCCCTCACAACATTCTACCATCATCGTGGCGACTTGCACATAGAAACCACTCACGATTGCTGTAAATCTCTAGTTATTTTACAGGTGAAACTATGGATGTGTACATTTTTGTAAGGGATGTTATGGCTTTTAATGGAAACATAATGTACGGCAAACACATTATATAGACTCTCTGAGAACCTGTACAATGTTTATTTGTTAAGTTCATGGTGAAAAGTCACTCTAACTAGAACAGCATGCTTCCTCTTTATCCATTTGGTCCAAGAAATCTGTGTTGTGACTCATCTGATAAGATTTCGAGTGTTTACATGGAGATAGAGCCTCAAAACAAACCACTACATCATATCCTCTGCAGTGCACACGCGTCACCTGACCGCTCGCTCAGTCCTCGCTGGGATGTTCACATGAACGCTGTCTTGGCATGTGACGTGAGACAGAGCTGATAATTGCATATGAAGATGATAATGCGTTCTGAAAGGAGCTCATACTTTAAAATTAGCCATAAAATTGGCGCACTTATACATAATTGGCCAGAGAATAACATGACATCCCTTCTGTCCGGTTCTGCTGTGATTCAGCGCAGGTCTTTCCCAAAAACCACAGGCATGGTTGGTGTTTATGTGCCTTTCTGAAGGACTCTTATTATCATTAAATACAGGACTTCTTCATATGTACAGTACTTGCCCCTACAGCTGTGTGTGTGTTTCAGTGTTATGGGAAGTACTGTCACATCCAAAGCAGGGCTCAAAATGAACAAATTGTTCCTTTTTTGAGACATTCCCCTCAAAAGTAAATCTATGCATGTTATTTACCCCTAAAGGGTGAATATTAATACTTTAAGGCAGGGGTTTCAAACTTCTTGGAGTCAAGGACCCCTTATAGGGTAGACCCGCTCATAATTATAACAGTGATTAAAGTTGATGTGGGTGAGAGTAATGGACATAATATGCTTGATTTATTGGTGCAAACGGTCCCCATTGTAAATGCAGGCCTACTCTTTAATAATAGGCTACTTTTGTAAAATAAAGAAAACAGACTAAATACATTTGCTGTTTCGATCTCTGTGAACTTCTTCCTGAAGCACATGGACCAAAACTACTTGTCGCACAGACATGAAAAATATATCTATAGAAACCTTGAAGTGCCTACTTTTATGTATCTAAGTTTTGCTTATTTAAATTTAAATGCATTGTCACTTTGGAATATAAATCGTAGCACATTTCAGATGATACAAAAAAATCTAAACACGGTATATAGCTGGCAATGGGTAATGGACCCTACTATGGGTAATGGTAATGGAAGATGTACCTTCGAGGGGACTACACTGGGGAAAAAAACGGTGTAGGATTTACAATGTTTGTTCAGAAATAGCTGGTAAATTTGACAAATAATTACAAAGAAATGGCAGGTAATAGATTGAATTAAATGTGAAAGACTGAAATAGTATTTTCTTGTAATACACACTCCAATAATGTGTTACGCTTTTTTGTCAGCCAAACCTTATTGACATTAAACATGTACTTGAAGCCCCCCTGAAATTATGTTTTAAAATGTTATATTTCAGTAAATTTATAACATAATATTTCTGTAAAAATACAATACATGTTAACGGTTCTCTGATGTCGTTTAATGGTCACACAACATGCAGGTAAACACATGAAACATTTATCCTTTTAGTAAGTGTTTTATTTGGATTTTTTATTTTATTTGATATTTTATGATTTATTTAATTTTTGGGTTTAGTTTGGTAAACCCTGCCCTAAAAGTATACAGTCAGAGCAGTGCTTATCTGGTACAATACAATAAAGTTATCAATGGCATTCATATAATTGATATATTATGATTTTTTTTTAAATATATATTAAAAGAAAACATTGCAAATATATTTCCCCCTAACAGGTCAGTGAGTAGTGTGGTGTTTGTTTTTAATTAGTGACACTGGTTTGTGTGTATGGAAACTGTTGGATGAGCTCATTGCCTGGCAGCAGTTTTGTCCAACATGTTTAAAGATGTTTCGGTGCTTATAAATCATCAAGACTTCCTTTTCTATCAGTGCTCTATGTATTTCATTGTTGTTCAGTGCTGGTTTGCCTCATGGATGTGGTTAGGGCCGTCATTTCCCTAATGATTAACAACCATACAAATTGCAATTAACAATTTGATAATTTTATTTGATTGTCGCATGTATGAATATGCATAACAAATGTTCACCCATGGTAAGGCTCAGAATAAAGAGGAACAATCCAAACAGTCTGGATTGCAAGAACATAACTTTTTATCCAAGATAGTAACTTTTGCAGACGTGTAGCTATAAAACACATCAGACACAGAGCATTGGGATGATCAAACCCAGAGCTCATTGTGCAAAGACCTGGTTTGTGTTGGATGATCAGACTTGGAAGCAAACGGCAACTTCGTGAGCTTTGCTTCAGCACGTTTTCACGATCTCTTTGGCCAAACGGCTCTGATTGTGTAATAAGAACAACACATGATGCGGAGCTGTGCTGTCCGAGGTGAATGTTGCAATAGGAGAAAGGATCTGTTGGACCCGACAGGTCTTCACCATGTGCTTTAAGACTCTGAAGAGGAGCGTGCACGAGGGTTATGTAAGATGCCACACTGCTGCCTTTTAAGGGAACCAGAGAGCTTTGCCCTGATCCTGTTTAGTCTGAACATCTCATCAGCGAATCCTTCATCAACTTTTTCCTGGAAAAACAAAGATGACCTTAAACAAAACTCACACAAACCAGGCAGAAGGTGAGCTGTAAACTCAAAATTCAGTGTGTGTTACTGCTTTTGCAACTGCGTCCCACAACCTTCAACCAGTGTTGTCAAACAGAGTTTCCGTCTTTGTTTAGCAGAAGCATTCGGCTGCATCTGTAGATAAGAACACCCCAAAATAAAAAGGAAATATGAAATGATGTTTTTCATAAAGAAACTGAACCATTCACAGACGTTGTGCTTGGAAACAGCCTGGATCTGGTAATACAGTGGCGGAGAATATGTTGATTATGTTGCCTGGCGTCGCTGTCACGTTGAGTGGTGATGTCATGGTGTAGATGTGGCCATATGTGACTCAGAATCTGTCGAGGTCGGTCAGTGTGGGACTGAACTGATGTTGTATTCTCAACTCATCAACTTGAATTACATTTCTGATGGTTTATTGCTTTATTTGGACTAGGATAAAATATATGCTTTACTTCATTTGCTTCCATTTAAGTGGAGCTGATATTGTCTAGATTCATACTTTTATTGATCAAATTTATCAGAGAAGACATTTATGATGGTACTTAAAAATCCATTTCAAATAATTGTTGTTCTTAGGAACTTTATGATCGTTGTTCTTATGAACGGACGATAGAACGATGAATGGCTGGATGGATAGATGATAGAACAGTAGATGGATGGATGGATTGATAGAACAGTAGACGGATGGATGGATGGATAGATGATAGAACAGTAGACGGATGGATGGATGATAGAACAGTAGACGGATGGATAGATGATAGAACAGTAGACGGATGGATGGATGGATAGATGATAGAACAGTAGATGGATGGATGGATTGATAGAACAGTAGATGGATGGATGGATTGATAGAACAGTAGAACAGTAGACGGATGGATGGATGGATTGATATAACAGTAGATGGAAGGATGGATGGATGGATGATAGAAGGATAGACTGGTGATGGATGGATGGATTGATAGAACAGTAGATGGATGGATGGATTGATAGAACAGTGGATGGATGGATCAAATAATTCTTGTTGTTCTTATGAACGGACGATAGAACGATGAATGGCTGGATGGATGATAGAACAGTAAATGGATGGGTGGATGGATGATGGAACAGTAGACTGGTGATGGATGGATGGATAGATGATAGAACAGTAGACGGATGGATGGATGGCTGGTAGAATAGTAGACGGATGGATGGATTGATAGAACAGTAGACTGGTGATGGATGGATGGATGATAGAACAGTAGACGGATGGATGGATGGATGGATGGTAGAATAGTAGATGGATGGATGGATTGATAGAACAGTAGACTGGTGATGGATGGATGGATGATAGAACAGTAGACGGATGGATGAATTGATAGAACAGTAGATGGATGGATAGATGATAGAACAGTAGACTGCTGATGAATGGATGGATTGATAGAACAGTAGATGGATGGATGGATCAAATAATTGTTGTTCTTATGAACTTTATGATCATTGTTCTTATGAACGGACGATAGAACGATGAATGGCTGGATGGATGGATGATAGAAAAGTGGATGGATGGATGGATGATATAACAGTAGACTGGTGATGGATGGATGGATGGATGGATGGATGGATGGATGGTAGAACAGTAGGCGGATGGATGGATGTTAGAACAGTTGGATGGATGGATGGATGATAGAACAGTAGACTGGTGATGGATGGATGGATGGATGGATGGTAGAACAGTAGACTGGTGATGGATGGATGGATGGATGGATGGATGGATGGATGGATGGTAGAACAGTAGACGGATGGATGGATGATAGAACAGTTGATGGATGGATGGATGGATGATAGAACAGTAGACTGGTGATGGATGGATGGATGGATGGATGGATGGATGGATGGATGGATGGTAGAACAGTAGACTGGGGATGGATGGATGGATGGATGGATGGATGGTAGAACAGTAGACGGATGGATGGATGATAGAACAGTAGATGGATGGATGGATGATAGAACAGTTGACTGGTGATGGATGGATGGATGGATGGATGGTAGAACAGTAGACTAATGGATGGATGATAGAACAGTTGATGGATGGATGGATGGATGATAGAACAGTAAACGGATGGATGGATGGATGGATGGATGGATGGATGGATGATAGAATGATGGATGATAGAACAGTAGACGGATGGATGGATGGATGGATGGATGGATGGATGGATGGATGGATGGATGGATGGATGGATGGATGGATGGATGATAGAACACTAGATGGCTGGATGGATGGATGGATGGACGGACGGATGGATGGATGGATGATAGAACAGATGGATGGATGATGGATAGATGAACGATAGAATGATGGATGGATGATAGAATGATTTATGATAGATGGATGGATGGATGGATAGATAGATGGACAGACAGAAAGAAATGGGCGCAGGTGTAGAATCCCTCATGTTGTGTCACTGATACGGGTCATTTATATTTAAACATCTGTTTGTTAACAGCACAGAAAACATGATTCTTTATATGAACATCTCCATCTGTTCTGGTGAGGACAAGCACCCTGGAGAAGTTTATCCAGAGCTCCATAAATAACCATTAAACGTATTAAACAAACCCTCCAGGACATTTGCTCAAATAATGCTCTGCTAATCACTACCAGGGCACCGCCGTTTGACTACGCGCCTTGTTTTATATATTAGTTTGGTTTATGCTTTTATTAGATTGTGAGGACTTCCTCTCTCAGTTTGAATCCAGCCATGTGGTTTCCATTGAGACATTTATTTGCTAGAGTACCAGCCACTTTTTCCCCCAGTAAAGATAAACTTGTTTTCATTGAAAGATTCATTGTGTTTGGGCTCATCTAAGAACATTCAAGAAAACCACTGTACTGTTCCTAGACATTATATTTGGAAGTCGAAGCAGCTAAAATTCAGATATGGTAAAATATGTTTCGTTTCTGACACGTGCTGTAAGCGGTCGACCAATCACAGCAGACTGAACCATCGGACCAATCAGAGAAAAGGACGCTTTCAGAGGGGTTTAGATAGACCGAATCTCCGAACGAACCATTTCAGAGACCGTTAGGAAATAGTAAATTAGAGACATTTCAATTAAAATAAAATATTGATGTGATTTAATGTGATTTATCTTTTTTTCTTGGAAATTAGTGACAAAGAAGTGCAGAGACTGGTTGCATAAACTGCTTAGGCTAGTCTTACAACTTAGTCATGTAACATATGCTGTATATGGAGATTTAGAGCGACTGAACAATGCTGTGCACACTCACACTGGCAGAAGTGAACTGGAGAAACCCATCTGAAGTTTTCAGGAGGCCATGCCATCTCCTCCAGCAATGCCACTGTACATCTGCTCTCACTCTCAGACCTCAGCTGTCCGGATGGAGAACCATTCTTCATTCTTTCCACAGTTCTCATCGAGGATCACTGAACACTCTCAGACTATGTGCTTTAGTTTATAATCGAATTAAAGGAGTAGTTCACCCAAAATTTGACATTTTGTCATCATCTGCATGTCATTACAGTCCTGTATTATTGCTTCCTTCGTGAAACACAAATTTGACCCATTTCCTCCACACAATAAAAAAACATACTTTAATAAATCATCATGACATAAAAAGTCATAATTATAAGATAAAAAGTCGAAATTAGAAGTTTAAAAAGTCATAATTATGGCATAAATTTAAATTATAACATAAAGTCTAAATTTTTACAGCTGAAATCTGTCATAATTATGACAAAAAGTTATTATTATGACATTTTATCTCATAATTTCGACTTTCATATAATATTATGACTTGGTATCTTATCTAATTTTGTCATAATTATAATTTACCAAAGCATGTTTTTTTTTTGTTTAAAACATTTTAAACTCATAGTTATTTATTTGTTCATGTGTGTTAGTTAGTTAGTTAGTTAGTTAGTTAGTTAGTTAGTTTTATCACCCAATTATTACTTAGTATCTCATAACCTCAACTGTTTTTGTCATAATTATAATTTACCAAAGCATGATTTATTTGTGTGGTAAATAAAAGCTGCTCTTTTTCATGCAATGGTAGATTGTTTAAAAAGTCATAATTATGACATAAATTGAAATTGTAACACAAGTCTAAATTATGACAGCTGAAATTATGTCATAATAATGACTTTTTATGTCATAATTATTACATTTTATCATAATTTCGACTTTCATCTGATTATTACGTATATTAGTATGCTATTAGTTTATAATAATAATAATAAATCATAATTTCTGTCATAATTATAATCTACCAAAGCATTTTTTATTTTTTAGTTATTCATTTGTTTATGTAGTTAGTTTATATTGTCAAACTGATGTTACTTTTTTGTGGCTTAGCCAAACAAATCCAGCTTAGACTTCGTCTAAAATCTTATTTTATGTTCCACACAAAGAAAGTCATGTAGGTTTGGAACAACATGAAGGGTTTTGTAAATGATGACAGAAAATATAGTTTTATCTGGACTGTTTCTTTAAGAGATCAGTGTGTTCAGTTTATACTGAAGTGTGTTGACAGCACACACTGCATGAGTATGAACTATAGTGTACTGTACATAATGCCTTCAATCATAAACACAGCCTCATGTTATTCTCTGCCTCAGATCTTCACATGATCGTTCTTCGTCTCGTCGCATGTTTTACTCTTTGAGAAACTTGCAGAAGTCTAATAGAAGATTAGAAAAGATGTAATGGGAATGCTGTGCAGTTGTGTAATTTCTAAGATGCATTCTGGGAAAAATGAATGCCAGGAGAGTCCAGTTTCTCATGCTGTATGTCTGGTTCTGGTTAGTCAGGTATCATGTGTATCACAGCTTGACTGAGCTAATGCAGCATAACCGTGCATGACGTGCTACTGTATATCTCAATCTCTTTAAGACTTTAAATAAGCATTCTTAAAGTTTTACGTGAGTAAACCGAGTATTTCTGCTATATCAGGAGATGTGTGTGAGACCAGCATGCAGTGCACTGACCAAGACTAGTGTGTGTCTGTGCTTTCTTCCTTTCTAAATTAAATACATGTATTTAAATATATTTTTACTAACATTTAAATTTAAATAAAAACTAAATATTTATTTATTTACCTTATTTAAATATTTTCAAATAAATAAATCATTTATTTATTTATTCAAATAAATGAAATAATTTCCCCCAAACACATTAAGTTGATTTATAAACTGTTTATTTATGTTATAAATATATATATATAATATTTAAATAAATACATTTATAAATTATTATGAAAATAAATGTATTTATTTACTTATTTATTCATTTAAATACATTTGCTTAAATAATTTAAAATAAATTGTACACTCCTTTAAATATATGAACTAAAATTAAAATAAATTAAAACAAATTCCAGACACATTAAGTTTATTTATAAACTACATTTATTTATAATATAAAAATATAAAAATATTATATTTAAAATACATACATTTATTTTCACTATTTAAAATACATTTTAAATACATTTAAATATTTATTTTTCTAAAAACATTGTTTGAATAAAATTAAATGAATTAATGAATTACAAATATATTTAAAGTAAATACATTTGATTTATTAACTTTTTCTTTTGTTATTATTGTTATTTTATGATTAAATAAGACTGATAATGTGCAGTCAGCTGGTGATAATGACAAAATAAATATTTTGGCGATACATCATCTTGGGTCATTATATTATCAGCATCATATCAGCCTAAATTTGTATATCGGTGAATCCATAAATGTTATTAATACTTAATAATAGTTGTAATGAGTCTATGTCTCTTCCATTTATCTCACTCACAGGGATCTACCTGCTGGACATGATTTACATCGACTCGGCCTATCCAGCGTCTGACAGCATCATCGAGACTCAGCAGAGAACCAATCAGATGAACAACATCCTGCGGGTGATCTCCGACCTCCAGGTGTCCTGCACATACGGTCAGTTAGTTTCCGTCAGATCTGTGGGGGGATTTCAGATTGATATGCATGTGTGTTTATATGCCCTCCACCTCCTCACAGATCACCTCGTGACGCTCCCGCATGTGCAGAAGTACTTGATGTCTGTTCGCTACATCGAGGAGCTTCAGAAGTTCGTGGAAGACGACAATTTCAAGTAAGTGAGGGGCTTGTGGTCTCAGAGGTAATATGCAAAGGGATTTAACGTGCAGTGGAGCTCCTTCAAACAGCGTGATGACTTTAGCAGGACGCGTGGCACCAGAAGCCCAGAGCGAGGGCGACTCATGATTTAATGCACAGCCAACAGGAAACTGCGCATGATTGCATTTGTGTTCTTCTAGACGGGCATCCCTAGGCATTTGACACTGGCAATTCACGGGTCACTGCTTTTATAGGCAAACAACACCGTGATTTGATTTTTGGGTGGTCGGCACAGTAAGAAGCAAAGTCATCACATAAATGTGGTGTAACTATAACCGCCTTTAGACATTTTGATTGTACCATTAAATAGTGTTTTACACAAATGCAATGTGCTTTTATTAAAAACACTGGGTGTTCTGTGAGTTTGAGCAACATTGCTTAAGCTCAGCGGGGTTTAGGCCGAGTGAGTCCAAACACATGCTGGAAACAACAATCAGATATAAATCCTCATATGCAATTCTTCTAAATCATATAATGTATATATACGTTATGCTTCCAGCAATTCTGTGTCAGAATTGTGTTTAAATTGCAATAATTGCATGTTTTTTTAGCAACATTTTCAGACCATTTTTATTTTTAATTCTGTGATACATTGCAGAAACTCGCAATCTGGTTGGTTACAGTCAGAATGACCATAATGCCTTAGTTTAAAGGACGAGGTCACCATTTTTCAACCTGTTTTGTGTTGTTGCGCTCTTGGAAGTTTACACTACTGGTCAAAAGTATTTAATTTATTAATATTTGTTTTTGTTTTTGAAAGAAGCCTCTTCTGCTCACTAAGGCTGCATTTATGTGTTCAATAATACAGTAATAACAGTAATATTGTGAAATATTATAGCAGTCTAAAATAACTGTTTTATAATTTAATATATTGTAAAATATAATTTATTCCAGTGATCAAAGCTGAATTTTCAGCATCATTACTCCAGTCTTCAGTGTCACATGATCCTTCAGAAATCATTCTAATATGGTGATTTTCTGCTCAAGAAACATTTCTGATTATTATCAATGTTGAAAACAGTTGTGCTGCCCATTTTATCTGTTTTCTCTAGTCATGTAGAACTGATTTTAAAAAGTTCAAACAAAAAATAAAACAATTGTCCCAATTGACTTCAATTGACCGTTCGCATAGACCCACCCCCCTTAGTTACTGTCGCTATGGCCGACAAGCTACGCCGCTCTGACACACACACCATGTTCTCACGCAGTGAAAAACACATCGCGGAGCAGAGAGAGACTGACAACACACTGACAGACAGGACAGACCAGCTTACTTTTAGGTTACTTTAGATATTAAACATATTAAACAAAGTCTCACATTTCAAATTTGATAATTTTTTTAAAGAAATGTAAACAATAAATACCGTTTTGTGGCTCTTTAATGTGTGTGACAGATCGCTGTGTCGCCTCAGTTAAAGCTGCTCGTGAACCGATCATCTCTTCCTTCTAGTTCATTTATAGCATCAAATAAACATGAATGAACATCAGAAGGAAAGTTGTTTTAACCGCGGAAAGACGTCAGTACACTCCGCTTCTCCAGTTCAAATCCTCCCATGTTAATCTACTAACTCTCCTGACTGCTTTGCCGGACAAAATGGCGGATGGTCAGATCACCTGTCAATCAAGCTCCCTGCGAAGAGTCAATTGGTCAAAAACAACAGAAATATTCTTCAAAATATATATTTTTTTTGTTCAGCAAAAGAAAGTAAGTCCAAACCAGTTTGTATTTCTGGGATGAACACACTTGCTGATGTGAACATGATACAGTCCAATCTCAGGGATAAGATCCAGTTCTGGTTACTGTAGGATTATTGTAATCAGCCGTTATTAAGTTGCTACAACTTTAACCAGAAGCTTGAATGCCGATTTCAAAGAGAATGCAGCAGTTCTGTCTTTGTTTTAGTGTGAACGTCTGAAGTTCTCCTCGACCTCAATCCACCGTGAACATCTGTGAAGTAAGTTTGTGAATTAGCAATTCATGAGAGCGAGTTAAGAGCCTTTGATTATGCTGGATTTAAGTGTTTATCCTGCGGGATGAGTGATTATCCGCGGGCCGCTCGTCTCAAGAGGCTGTTGGCATGCGCTGTATCAGAAGTACATTACAGATACTGATGTCTCAACATGTGATACTGAGTCCAGTATCCTGATTCTCCCGTGCTAAAGAGCATTCGTCTGTGGAAGCAATCATATTAGCACACAATTATGGAATATTATCTGCATTTATAAAATTCAATTTATCCTTTAATAGTCAACTTTAACAGATTTAATTATGTTTCACAGCGCTTTTGTGCCTGTCTGAAAGCAAATGTGTTTTTTCTCTGTTTCCTCTGGACGTTCATCCGTGAAAGACTCAGACATAAACACATCCCAACATCACTCTTTCATTTAGCTCATCAGAAATCATTGTTTTCTTGGCTTGGACCGAATCCTGTGCTGACGACGGACAATCACTACATGTCTTTTTAATCAGAGGTCTTCAGTTTCACAGGGTTGGGGAGAAACAGACTTAAAGGCATACTATGCAGCTTTCCGTTTTTGTTTTGTGGAATACTTGCACTTCGAAAGAAGCGTCGGGCATGGAACAGGCACAGATAGACTCCGAAGATATTGACCAGGTGTTTCACGATTTCATACAAATATTAGGCTACTGCATAGTCTACTGAACTACTGATGATGGGATAATAATAAGTTTATGTCAAGTGTTAGACTACTTTATAGACTAATAATAAAGTAGCCTACCGCGTTTGACGTTTTTACATGATTGCAGCTAAATCACAAGTAAATAACCTATAGTCTACTGGCCTACTGTATAATTTCATTTGTGTCTTTTGATTGTAATGTAAACATTACAAAATGCCAGATGACATCAATAAAGTTAAATGTACGTCGCATTATTTCATAACATTGGCCATTATGGTGTCATTAGACATCGTTATTGCAATTTATCATAATAGTTTGCAAATTGTGCTCGTTTACAGGCATATTTATGTCCTGATAATTATGTGAGATTTTGACAATGTTTCTCATGATAATCATAGGAATCAACGTCAACAGCGTCGTCTGATATAATGGATGAATGAACAGCATCGTAAAAAAATGACATACTACAAGCAAGCGCAACAACACACAACATAGAACGCAAACAAGTTTACAAATAAGAGATTTATTTACTAGTCCATCAACAAGATCGCCAGGTCAGCCTCGCTGTTGCATCCAGTGCTGCTTTTTAGCTCGCGCCAACGAGTGAAAGCCTGACCGAGTGACTCTTGTCCGGTTCCTCATGCGGTCAGATTCTCTTCTCCTTTTCCTAGTCTCTTCCGATTGCGTTTTCTTTTCTTTTTCCATCGTCGAGTATCACGTCTGAAATGTGCGCAAGTGTCTCAGAGAGCGGTGCTTCATATGTTGTTGATGTGTGTGACGTCGTTGCCGTAAAGCAAGTCGTGATTCTCGCGAGATTTGTCAGGGGCGCTCCTCTCAAACTTGCATTGCTGGTTTTTCCAGCGGCGTCCCCCCCAAGCTTTACTACCAGGATGATTCGCCCTACTATGAGTTTGTTTACCACCGAAATGACTTTGAAGCTGTTATATCAAGGTACAATTTCTACATAGTGTGCCTTTAAAATGTGTATGTAACCAGGAAAGGATTTTTTTTTTCTTCTGACCCGGTCATTTTTCCTGAACAGGTGTACCTAATAAAGTGGCCGTGAGTGTATATATTTTTATATTTTATACAAGTGGGAAACTTGTATAATTACAGATTTTTCTGTAATTTTCAACCTGTTTTAACGTCCAAACTATCACAAGTCATTCTTGTAACTTCAACAAAACCTCATCAATAAGATAGCATTGCACAAAAATTCTAATTGTGTTGTTTAGTTGTGCGCTGTGTGAAGTTGAGGCACGTATTGTAGTCATTCAAGCATCAGGTCTTTCTTATCGTTGAGTAACTGTAACCGTATTCTGTTCAAGTCACAATAAAAATACCTTTTTTAAACTGGCTGATCCAGCTCTGTTTGTACAGCGCAGGAACTCTGAGCATCTGTCATGAGTGATATTTGTGGTTTGCCGTATCTGAAATCTCCAGGGTGTTTTTTGCACAGCTCAGGGCTGTTTTATTGCGGGTGAGATGGGCTGGAGTCCAAATCTCCAGAAGAGATGATAAAGTGCGAGTGGATGATGATGATAGTCGGCGGTTCTCATGTGGTCTCCATGGTGACGTTTCGTCTGTGACCCCGTTACGACCTCGCATGGCCACAAACGCATGGAAACCGTAGGGTGTGCTATTGAAGTTCATCCAGAATTGACATCATCCTGCTGGCTGTATCCTGGCCCGACAAATCTCCAAATCCCAGCCTCCCTCATCACCGCTGGCCATCTCCCTTTCTGTTCCAGTGCCAGTATTCTGGACGGGTTGAGAACATGAAAGCAGCGGCCGGCTCTAGATCCACCGGTCTGGAAACACTACACATGCACTTAAACTTCACACACCAGACACAGAGGCTGCTGAATGAGCAGTTCAAGTGTATAAACGGTTTGCATGTTTGCCATGTAAATGTGCACTCTTAAAAAATAAAGCTTCCAAAGTGGGGTTTCCACAGCGATGCCTTAAAAGAAGCATTTTTTGGATCCCTTAAGAATATGGACAAACCCAAACGTTGGGTTAAAAATGTAATGTAAAAATTTGACCCAACGGCTGGGTTTGTCCATATTTGACCCAAAATTGGGTTGAAACAACCCAGCATTTTTTAGACTGAACCTTTCAGAAAACATTCTTAAAACCTAGAACCTTTTTTTACTTTGTGCAATGAAAAGTTTCCGAGGATGGTACAGATTCTTTATTGAACCATCAATGCCAATAAAATAACTTTAAGAGTGTATTTATAAATGCGTATAGATTTTCCCTGTAATGCACACTAAACGTGTTATTGTTTTAGCATGAACACTTTCCTCTTCGTAATTGTTTTTGTAGATGCATTTTTTTATTTACATATATTTTAGTTAATAATTATTATAATATACGTTTATGTATGCTGGGGTGAGAAATTATACACGTATAAAAGTGCAATTGTTCTGTACTTATCTGTGGATATATATAACAACTATAACTAAATTTAAAACAACGTGTATAGAAGTTGCTTTACATTTTTAGTGCTGTCTGGTTTAAAGCAGAGCTTTATGAACTTTAATTATTTGCTCAATTCTATGCATTAATAATTCTTATTAGGTTGTGTAAAGGTGATGCAACTGTATTGTTTTAACGCTTATCCACTGGTGCAGCAGTGTTTTGTTATGTTACTTAAATATGGACGTGAATGCATGGCAAATCATAATCTCAGAGCTTCTCGTGCACTTTCTGTTGATTAACATGATTGCACACAAAAATTGGTTGAAATAATCTTTCCTTTTTTAAACTTAGACATGTTTAGTTGGCATTAGTTTGTTTCAGTGCTGACAGAAGTTGACTGTGCTTGTCGCAGTGCATTCTGGGATTGTCTTATCTGCAGCGGATACATGTGGTGCTGCTTTAGGATTTGTCATTTCTTCTCCCGTTTGAACACAGTCATTACGCCTTTGAGGCCTAGAAGTGTAGTCCTGTTAAGGTTTGGAATAGTTTTACGTGATCTGCTCTCTGAACTCTCAACCTTTGTTAAGTCACTCCAATCTCATCGAATAAAGATTTTTGTTTTCCTAACTGAGAAATGCTGTTAAGTGCAAATTACAAGAGAATGATTGATTGCTGTCATTAGCGTTTCTCCAGAGAGTTCTCCACACCCACCGGTTATCTGACTCTGAATATCTCAACTTCCTTAAAAACTGTGTGTTATCCGTAAAGAATCTGATCTTTTCTTTCACAGATCCCCTGAACACGGCTCCAGGTTGTTGAGTTGCTGTTTTTGGCGGTTTCATTTTGTTCTTTGGCTATCAATAGATGCAGTCTGTTTTGTGTTATTTATTTTTAGTGTAAATCCAGTTTAGTTTCCTTGGACTGAGGTTTACGGATGTCATTTCTGCAGATGTGTTAGGGTGGTCAAAGCCACAGACACGCAGTTATTGATCTCTTGTTCGGTCATAAATGTCAATAAATGTCCAATTGCTGCATTCTAGACGAGGAAACTGATAACGCCACATCTATTGTTTTTAAAAAAGAAGATAAGATTGAATGTTAAATAATTAATTATGACTGCGAACAAATCAGAATAAAGGCCAGAATAAAGGTTGAAAATAATTGTTCCACATATACAGTATATTTGGTTTGTTTTTTGTGAATTTATTTTATTAACATTACCACATATAACCCCTTAACCCCTTTAAAGCAGAGCTATCGGAACATTAATTATTTGGTCAATAATTTGACCTTTTGTTCTCACATTTTCAACAGATGTAGAAAATCAAAACCTTAACATCCCACTTTGCTTATAGCGTCATGAAAAAAATCTAGTTTTTGTAAAAATTCTGCCTTTTGCTGAGACTGACCAGTAGTTGAAACCGTACAGTTTTTACATTTCTGCATTTGGAAGATGTTTTTATCTAAAGCGACTCTATAGAATCTCATATAGATATAGAATCTATATACTTTTTTTTAAATTCATGCATTCACTGGGAATCGAACCTGTGACCATTGCGTTGCTATCTTGATCAAAAGCTCACTTTACATTGTGCCAAAACACTATTAAAAAGACAACTTTTGCATATTCTGTGATTCGTGGTTGATGGTGTGGAAATAAGAGATTACTGTTCAGTTTATTGCATTGTTAACAATGAGTCTCTTCTGTTCCCCTATAAAAACGTGAAATGTTATCAGCCCGGCTGATCCCGTTGGGTTTCTCAATGTGTCCTCTAGGTCAAGTGCATGACTAGTAAAGCCCAGTGCGAGCGTGAACTGTGTGGGGTGTTACTTCACCTCAGAGGCCTGTAAGAGACTTTTATAGGAAAGGGATTTTGAAAGATGAAGTGGTGTTAGATCTGTTGTTTTGCAAGTGATGAACTCAGAAATCAGGCTCACTAGGGCAGGTCAAGTAGCTGGATGCTGACATGGTGTTAATATGTAAATGTGAGTGGTCATATGTTATTGAGCTTGTCGTTTCTGAGTCGTTTTGCTGTTCTTTTCAATAAATGTCTTTAGTGCACTGGGGGAAAGTTTTGAGTGTCTATACTTCATCAAACTCTTTAATATGAAAGAGCAAGAAAAAATCCTGTTTTCCATGATATGCTTTTTCTAATTCAAAGTGACGTCTTTTACAGTAACATAAATCTGAGTGCTTAAGGTTGCCCTGTTGGTTGTGGGTAAAATGTTATGATTTCAATAACACGTCTTATTTGGGGTTTATGGCAGATCCCGTTCAACTAAATTCATGCTCAAAGCATGTACCCTCAGCCAGACATAAGTTGGTTTTGAAATATTAAATGCACCACCCTGAAGCTTCATGGAACTTGTGGAGTGTTTTTTTGTGAGACTTTTGCTTGTTCTTTCCATTACAGACTGTCTCTAAAAATTGAGCCAGGGAACAGCTCCCCACGCATGGCCACATCTAAAGAAGAGCTAGCAGGTAAGACAGCCGGTGCTCTCCAAATGTGATCATGTATATTTGTGCATTTAAATTACACTGCAATTCAAAAGTTTGTGGTCGGGTCGGTTAGATTTTTTATGTTTTTGAAAAAAGTTTCTTTTTCTTACCAAGGCTGCAATTGTTTGATCTAAAATGCAGTAAAATTGTGAAATATTATTACATTTATCCACAGGAGAGATCAACATCTCCTAGCTTGGTTTAAAGGAATAGTTCAAGCAAAAATGTGATGTCTAAGTTTCAAACTAAGCTTGTGTTCCATGGACGGAAGTATTTTATGAAACTATTTCTTTACCCCGTACACAACTATACACTACCATTCAAAAGCTCAAGTCTGCAATCATTGGATCAAATATACAGTAAAAAGCACTAATATTGGGAAATTTTATTTGATTTTAAAATAACTGTTTTATATTTTAATATATGGAATGTAATTTATTCCTGTGATCAAAGCTGATTTTTTTTTCACACATGATCCTCTAATATGCTGAATATGCTGCTCAAGAAACATTTCTGATTATTATCAATGTCGAAAACAGTTTTGCTGCTTCATATTTTTGTTTGGAAACTGGCACATGCTTTTCCAGGATTTTTTTTATGCATTTTTTTATTCCAGCTAATTAAAGCTAAAAACATTGACAGCCAATCAGAATCTATCCTGCTTTAAAGACCTCGAACATTTAAAGTGGCGGATGACAAAACTGCAGTGCGCGCTTATAATCAACAGGACGATATCGTCTGTTGGTGTGGTTTAGTTATGGTTATAGTTATTGTTCTTGGTTTGAATGGGCCTTTCCTGACCCCAAACTTTTGAATGTAGCCTATAACTTACTGTACAGAAGAAATCCTAGTGTTTTTCCCCAAGCATCAGTTATGTTGTCCCATCTGAGTTCTCTGACCGGCTGAATGAGGCCACTGGCCCCCGATGTTAGAGTTAATGAAGGGCTTTGAGGGGCCGAGGGGGGCCCGTCCTCTTTGACTCATTGAAAGAGCAAAGGGATCTGGAATGGGCTCTAATGTGGGCTGAGAAAACAAACAGCACATAATGGCTCTCAACGGATCCCTCGTAGCAACATAGCAAATCGACATCACACCACCACATGGAGGCATCCGTCACTGAGCCCAGAAAACACAGATTAAAAAAACAAATCAGATTTACAGTTCACAATTATTATTATTTTTCAATATATAATCATCAAATATATCTGACATCATCAAAAGCTTTTTCTATTCACTATACTATTCATTTATTTTTATCTCTCATTTTTGGGTTTGAAATACCTTGCATTTATCCTTATAGGCATTGTGGGAAATATTTAATCAGAGATAATACACTTTTGGATCATATGATGTTATGTTTAGGGGATTCATTTACCATTGATTTACTATGGTTAATAATAGTATAATATAATAATTATGTATAGTAATGTTACGCTTAATTTTAACCTGACTAATCTACATTGTGTGTGTTCTGGCCCACTGCTCATACTGAACAAACAATAGTAGATTAGTTTAATGTGATTTCATGATTTCTTCACTGCCAACAACGGTTATGAGATTATTGTACGGTACTTTTAACAAAAGCTCAAACAGTCTGAGAGCACTTTGAGGGTCTGTTGTGAATATTAGTCATATAATGAACATATGGGTGTGTATTTCTCGTCCTCTTTGAACTGCTCCGAGTCCTACATTGTAAATGCTGCATGTTGAGGATCATGCTCACATTGTAAAACACTGTTGCCCGTGAGGTCTAGTCACGCGACACGGCGAGCCAACTGAGGTTTTCCAGTCATAATGTAAGAGCGTTTCTAAGCATTTACTCCTGAGCCTTGTAACCAAATCTATAGGTTTCCATGTTCGTAAAGCTTAATCTGGATTTTGTTTGTGTGGTTTCCAAGACGATCTCGAACCATTCAGCCTCTCCTCCCATTTACTAACACTATTATTCTCATTCCAAGGCCTAAGGTTAACATCCACATCATTTGTAGTGATTGCAGGCCTAGTTTTAAAGTTTTTGATTGTTAAAAGACGTCATATGCTCTTGACATTTTTCCCCAGCATCATGCCATCTGAATATCACCACCAGATGATCCGACCGAGTGTAATATAACGCAGCGGTCTTGGGATATTAGCACCATTTGGCTTTTCATTCGCCATTGTTTCCTCTTCATTTTATCCTTAAATGCCAATGCGTGACATAAAGCAATGTTTGGTACTGTATATGTAAAATGTTTTTTTATTGAATGAGATGCCTGTGGCCACGTCTCAGCCACATGGTTACATCACATCAAGTATTGGGCGGACGAGGTCTTTCCTGGAGGCTCAGGCTGTTACTTAACCCAGTAGATGTGTTTGTCAAGACGTCCAGCCGAGGAAATGAGATCTGTCCACAAAACTCAGGCCAGAAAACACATAAAAATATAAAACAGTCGTTCGGACACACCCCTTTCTTTATTATGACTATTTTCCACATTTGACAATAATAGTAAAGTCATCAAAACTATGAAATAACAGAAGTATGATGTAGTGACTAAAACATGTCGAAGAGGACCTTGTAGGCTTTTAGTATGAAAAAGCTCTGCAAAGTAACACGGCACAAAGTCCCTCCAGCGGGAGTTATTCTCTATATCAGTGTCACGGTTTCTGAACTCCTGAAACACCTCTATTGTAGTCTTGAGTTTCTTCAGGAAACGAACACGTCACAATATTCCTCATTTAAATAATTCATACGCAGAATAAAGGGACAGGGACTGGTTGAGTTAGTTAGTAGTGTGTTGAAACTGGCGGTTATGGTGAGGGGCGGGACATTTCTCAAACACGCTCGAAGCTCTTGACCAATCACAACACCCTGACCCAGCCGACCAATCAGAGCACATTGTGCTTTTCAGAAGGAGGGGCTTCATAGAGACAGGAACTAAACCGAGCGTTACTGACAAACTGGGAAGAGAGGAGCCGCAACAATGGAAAATATGGGGGAAATAATGTGTTTTTTGAACATTCAAGCATGAAAAGCTTTTCTAGTGCCCAAAAACTAAATTAATACTGAAAAATAGCATAATATGACCCCTTCAAAACAAATCAACAGCTCTGTAGATTCCAGCTCTGTTCATTTTTCACTGAAAAAAAAAAAAAAACTATTTTCTCTACTGTATAAACTATAGATTTCACAAACAGTTACAAAGAAATGGCATTGAATGAAACATTAATTTGTGAAGTTGGAAGTTTGTAATGTCCTGGGATGCTTTTTAAACACTGGTGAATGAGTTCATGTCTATGATAAACACTTGATGATTGATTTTCATCCACTATCTGTAGGCCTACTGTAAACATGATGCGGATATTGTATGTTGCAAAGAAAGATTCGATTGTACGGTGGCTGAGAGAGCTCAAAGCGCTGCACCTGAAGAAAACACACGCAAATAGTGTACAAATAATGTAAAAACAGCAGAAAATTAGGAAAACATCTTCATCAATTTGACAACACATATACTGCAAATACTCACAAACCACATACGAGCAGGATGAGCAAGAAACTCATCTTTCAGGTCATCGACAACACCATTGACGAGTAGACATTGAACAATAAGCGGTCCTAGCCAGGTTCGTCACTTGTTTGGGTCCCTTGAAACATTTCCGTGCTATTTGCAGCATTTTTCTGTATTTGGTTGTGTTGTGAGTATTTGCAGAATGTGTTATTAAACTGATGTTGTCTTGGTGTGTTTTCTTCAGTTGCACCATGTTGAGCTCTCTCGGCCACCGTACGATTGTATTATAATAAAAGACCCCATCAATGTGTGAAATAGGAAAGTACAGGGTGTGCATGACTCATGAGCATAGCTATCACTCTGTGTCACTCGCAGAACACAGATGCACAATATTTCTCAAACACATCACTGCCAAACTGTTAATAGCTGGAAGCAGCCGGTTACATTCATGTTCATAACGGCAGGTCTTAATCACAGACAGAGTGGAGGCAGAAACATCTCACTGCTTTGGATGTTATTCTTAGCTTTGCACATTGTGCTTTCAGCAGCCATATCACCCTGTAGCCCAAGCCTGGTTGCCCACTGAAGCTAATGGCGCTTTTCTATTACCAGTACCAGCTCAACTCGACTCGACTCGCTTTTCGCTCCGTTTTCCATTGCAGATAGTACCTCCACAATAGTACCTGGTCGTCATAGCGACGCCACAGGAAACTGCCGTGATGTAATCTTCTACGCGACACACACCCGCTACCCACACACACAGGACAATGGAGGAAATCGAGTGTATGCTGTTTTACATTATATTAGTAATGGGTACATCACGCAATCTCTGGCCAAACTATTTAAAAATGGCGGGTTATTCAGGATACTCTGGCGCGTGCAATGATGACGCAGTGAATAGTGACGATTCTCTCTGACCAATCAGCAGTCTGCCGTGTTTCACGTCACATTTTAGTATCGCCTCAGCTCGCTCAGAACCTCGCCGGAGGTGATAGGAAAAAATGTATCTGGAACCAGGTACAGGTACTCAGTGGAAAACCAAACAAAGGCGAGTCGAGGCGAACTGGTACTGTGTAGTGGAAAAGCGCCTTAAGCAGGGCTGAGCCTGGTCAGTACCTGGATGGGAGACCTCCTGAGAAAACAAGGTTGCTACTGTCAAAAGAGCGCCGTCCTCCAGATGAGACATAAAACCGAGGTCTTGACTCTCTGTAGTCATTAAAAATCCCATGGCACTTCTCGTAAAGAGTAGGGGTGTAACCCCGGTGCCCTGGCCACACTCCACCCATCGGCCCTTACGAATCATGGCCTCCTAATAATCCTCATCCACTGAACTGGCTCTATCACTCTCTCTCCTCTCCACTATAGCTGGTTTGTGGTGAGCGCACTGGCGCCGTTGTACTGCCGTCACATCATCCCAGTGGATGCTGCACACTGGTGGTGGTTGAGCAGAGATTCCCTGATATGATTGTAAAGTGTTTTGTGTGTACAGTAGTACATATGAAAGCTCTAAATAAATGCCTCATTCTATTCTATTCTATTCTTTCCCTGTCATCATTTAGTTGTTTTATGTATGCACTATACCGCTCAATTGTTTGTTTGTTTTTTAAAGAAATTAATACTTTTATTCAGTAAGGATGCATATATGAAGCAACACAACTGTTTTCAACGTTTATAATAATCAGAAATGTTTCTTGAGCATCAGATCATCATATTATAATGATTTCTGAAGGATCATGTGACACTGAAGACTGGAGTAATGATGCTGAAAGTTCAGCTTTGATCACAGGAATAAATTATTATATGTAATTATATTATATATATTATAGTATATATATTATTATATTATTGTAATAATATTTCACAATATTACAGATTTTTACTGTACATTTGATCAAATAATTGCAGACAGTGTATAGTTGTGTACAGGGTAAAGAAATACTTACATAAAATACTTCCTTCCATGGAACACGAGTAGCTTAGTTTGAAACTTAGACATAATAATAATAATAATAATTCATCACATTTTTATATAGCGCTTTTCTGGACACTCAAAGCGCTTTACATAGAAGGGGGGAATCTCCTCAACCATCACCAATGTGCAGCATCCACCTGGATGATGCGACGGCAGCCATATTGCGCCAGAACGCCCACCACACACCAGCTTACTGGTGGAGAGGAGACAGTGATGAAGCCAATCAGTATATATATATAGGAGGATGATTAGGAGGCCATGATGGACAGAGATCACTGGGCAAATTTGGCCAGGATGCCGGGGTTACACCCCTACTCTTTCGAAAGACATCCTGGGATTTTTAATGACCACAGAGAGTCAGGACCTCGGTTTAACGTCTCATCCGAAGGACGGACTCATCACATTTTTCATCACATTTTTGGTTGAACTATTCCTTTAAACCAAGCTGATGTTGATCTCTCTTGTGGACATCAACATCCACAACATAATATGGAATGCAGAGATATACGAGGCTCTAAAGTCACCTAAATCTCTTCTTTAGTAGCAAAAACAAAAGAAACACATGCTGCTACATGAGTTATGAGTTCTGTACAGTTTGACCCCCACATGAATCAGCGTGTACAGCCCGCGAGAGTGATCGCTAACAGGTTATGCTAAACTCAAAGCATGTGTCTAACTAATTCACTTTTAATAGAAGATGAAGTGAGATGGAGTACATTTAAATACAATTTAAGCAGGTCCAGATAATACCAGACAAATATATTTAGAAATTAAACTCAAGATCGTTTATAGGCATAGGCAAACTATAGTATACAATATTGACATTCTATAAGTTTTAAATGAATGAAGGCTTCACTGTATTTAAACAAAAAAGCCATTTGTCTAGAAAACATGATAAAGCATTCTATTCAAATATGGAAATCTAAAGGTCATTAATAGATCTCGATCTCCTATGAAATTTTTTAAATCTTATTATTATTCTAATCAAATGCATCAGTTGCCATCTGAGTTGTATTATATATTGTATAAAATTCAATTAAACTCTAAAAAGACACTGGGAGTGTCATTAAAACCTTTTATTTCATTCACACAATTATAAGGCAAGATCTGCCAAATTCAAATAATGTATAAAGGCAATTTTATAAAACATTTCTAAATTAGTTTGGTAATTTATTAATTTAACTTACTTTAAATTTATTTAATACAGAAAATGTTGTATATTTAATAAATAATATATTTTAAAAAGTACATCTTGTTCCTAGAGATAGTGATATTTAAAAACAGGTGTAAAGTGTTTGGGAAAGAGAAACTGGCGAAAAGACAAAAAAGGTCAGAATAACTTTTAATATTGTTTTGGTTTGCTTTGTTTTAACTTTCTTAAGATGTTTCAAGAAACTTCTTTTAACCTTCTTAAAGTTTTTTAAGATGATTTTTTTATTTGCAAGCTAATAGAATTAATTTAGCTCTCAAATACAGTATATGTTTGATTTGCATAAAAAGACACTAGAGATCGGATACTTTTGAAAACGGCATTTCGTTTCAAAACACTAGCGTTTTCAAGCGTTCTCCAGAAGTGGCTCATCCACACTGACACACCTGAAAATGCTCAAATCACCTTACAGCGCATCCATAAACCATGATGAAAACTCACGAGAAGATACTAAGATAATACAGTTCTCACGCCATTCTTCTGGCACCATCAATTTATTAGCTAAATATCCCATCACTCGTATGGTCTAAAACGCAATTGTCGTCGTGTTTTGCCACAGGACAGCATTAGCAAGCAGGGTTCTATGGGTTCAATATGTGTCACATGACTCAACATGTGTCATCTTTTTCAAATACCTCCGTTTTCACAGTCCACAACGCGAAAATTGTGTTTTCAGATGTTATTAACTTCGGTTTAAAAAAGCTCTCTCTCTTCGTCTCGATGTGGACGCAAGGCCGAAATGGAGAGAAAAAGATGCGTTTTCAAACCAAAGTGTATTAGTGTGGACAAGGCCTATACGAGCTGGTAGTCAGACTCATTAATGAAGGTTTTAACAAGAACCAGGTGAAGATAATTTCCTGAATATCCCACTGTGGCGTTTAGGTATTTGCATGTTAGAAACATGGAGTAAAGTATTCGTCTGGCCCAGACTGGACGAGGCTGATCACTGTTTAAGGCTCCATTAATTCTCTCCATTAAACGTGTCTTATGGTGTGAATATCTCAGCGTGATTACAGTCATTAACATTGTTTCCACTTCCCCTGTTTTGTCCACGGTGGAAATCTTGGTTATGAGCCCTTGAGTCTGAGACTCTGATCGCATGTTCTGATTGTTTCGTGTGATGAGATAATGAAGTTTAAGGAAATATCTCACCCAAACATTTGCTCTCCCATAAAGTGGTTCCAAACAATGACTCTCTTTCTTCTGTGAAACACAGGATATCTGAAAAGAAAGTCATACAGGTTCACAACATGAGGGCTAAAATTTTTTTTTTTGGATGAACTATCCCTTTAAAAACATCTGTGAACATATAAACCAGTCAGATTTGCTGTATTTCCTCTAGAAAAAGCTACTGCTAAATGCATAAATGGAAGTATTCTGAACTTAAAGCTTCTGTACATGTTTGTTTTGCACATAACTAGATTTGTACATTAGTAAATGTGTTAAAGATATGTTAAGCTGTGCAACCATCATGTTGCTATGGGTGTTGTGGATGGTGTTTGGTTGCTATGATGTTCTATGTTTTAAGCATGTTGCTATGCAGTTGCTAAGCTGTTCTGTGATTGGTCATTGTCAAGTGGTGATTTGGGACAAGTTACACATCGAAGTATAATACTGCTAATTTTAAGTAGTGGTAAGAGAGAGATATTTTGCAATGCTAATAATTGTTTCCAAACTATTTTCCTAAAGAAAACGATTTAAAAACATTGTCGAAAAAACTTAAACTTGACTTAAACTGTTGCCTAGACAAATAACTGAAAAAAGTTGAAGTACTAAAATTACTAAAACAAAACGGAAATATCAATAAAGCTAAATGGAAATTAGCATAAATGGAAAAAGCACATAAAATGAATTAAACTAACATTGAAATTAAAACTGAAAATAAAAATTAAAGTAATACTTTAGGTTTTACTTGTTAACATTATATAACTCTATTATATAACATGAACTTACAATTAACAATACTTCTACAGCATTTATTAATATTTATTTATCGACATTTATTAATAGATATTAGGATAAAAAAAATGTGTGCACTGTGAACTAACATGAATATGAACATTTATATTAACTAACAACAACAAAAGTTAATTAAAGCTGCAAGCAGCATTTATCGGTGTTCAAGCCTTTAAGGCCTTTGAGCACATTAAAGCATTTAAGACATTAAGTTGTATTTAGCAAGCTTTTAACCACTGACATCATAGATAGAAAAGTCCATTTACCATGATTTACAATTTACCATACATTTAGCATGAATTACCATAGTTTACCATGATTTATCAAAGTTTACCATGATTTACCATGTTCTAGGATGATTTATAATGATTTACTATGTTCTAGTATGATTTACTATAGTTTTCCATGATATACCAAGTTCTAGCATGATTTACAACAATTGAACACATTCTAGTTTGATTTAATATGATTCTAGCGTGATTTACCATAGTTTACCATGATTTATCTTTGTTTACCTTGATTTACCATGTTACAGGATTATTTACCATGTTACAGGATGATTAACCATGATACACCACATTCTAGCATGATTTACCCTATTTACTGTGATTTACCATGTTTCTAGCGTTATTTACCATGATTTACCATGTTGCTAGCAATAATGTGAAGCATCAGAACAAATGAAGTGATAAACTCTGACAAAATATGATTGTGTTATAATAGTAGGCTAATTGTTATGTAAGGGATTTTTTAGTGTCTAAATATATACATGTAAAATGAAAGTGAGCCAATAAGTGGTCTTCTACTGCCCTCTGCTGGACATTCTACTTATTAATAGTCTTTTAACATGTACTTTTACAAGTCTTGATTTTTACCAGTATTTTGCACTAAACCAAACCAGTTTTTCCATGTTAACTCCATTATGCATGCTTACACACATTACACGTCCATCAAAATAACAAAGATATAGCTTTAAGCATTTGTTTGTTAGTCAATGCTGAAAGCTGATAAAAAGATTACAAATATAATCCTGCTGCTCTCTCTAGTGGACAACACTGGTATTGCAGCCTCTATCTTACAGTTGAAGTGAATGAATGAATGGAAATTTGGTTTTTCACTTATATTTCGGGAACGAGAAGGCGAAAAAATCTGAAAATCGAAGCTTAGATAGTGCTCGAGGGGCCCTGTGTAATGAGACCATCCTGGTGTTGGTGGGCGATTGGGGCCGGGAGTTATTCCCGTTCAAATGCAATCCTTTTTTGGCTTATATCTCGGGAATGCCCGGGCCAAATTGCACCAAAATCGAATCGAAGCTAGGCGGGGACGGGCCCTTTCCAACAAGCTATTCCACAAGGATTGGGGTGGTCTGGTTCGGGAGTTACAGCCGTTCAAATTCGGAGGTCTCGCGAATTCGACATTCGCGGGGGGGCGTTCCTGAGCTCCGCGACAATAGATTTCGATTAAGAGCCTGGAGAGGACCTTACCATCAGAATTTGAGCGCGCAACGACTTTCCGTTTTCGAGTTATGAGTGAATTTGTACTGCGGGGGGCGTGGCCTAAATGGCAGCCTCTTTTTCACTTTCACTTCCACAATTCCCATTTCTCAGTGTGATACAATTGTCAATAGTAATACTCCAATAGATGAATTTTGTCAAAATGGGATTGTAAATGTTAAAATAGTGATTTTATAAAGTCTAAATATGAATTATAGAACAATATTAGTGAGTAGTATGACCAAGTGACCAGAAGGGGGCAGTATTAAACCACTTATGTCAATATGACTAGTTTGCAAAAGTAGCTTTTTAACATAATAGCAAATATTTAATGAACAATTTTATTGACAGTAGTGGTTCTTGAGGCAAAGTTGTTCAGTATGAGGAGATCTATCAAAATATATGCATATTATGTGGATGTTTTTAACACCACGTGATTACAGAGATGGAAAATACCATTTACAGCCAATACAGGCAAGTCACCATAGGGAATACATGGTTTTCAAAGCTTTTTAACAGTTATAGCGCCACATATGGTCCGATCTCCATGAAACTCGGCGTGCTTCTTCAGCATGTTATGACACATATGCCTACCAATTTCTGTGAAGTTTTGAGTTTTTGTTTAGGATTTATAGGCTTTTGAGTGTAATTTGCCACGCCCATTTTTTAAAAAGACCCTGTTACAGCCACCCAAATGCAAAAGTTTAACTTTTTTTCGATAATTATTGATCTAGAGAGTCCAGAGAATTGTCCTAGACTGGTCTGGTTCCGATCGGGCAAAAAACCAGGGACTAGTTCGCAAAAGTAGGTTTTTAACATAATTGAGAATATTTAATGAACGATTTGATTGACAGCATTGGTTCTTGAGGCAAATATGTTCACCATGAGGAGATCTATCAAATGATATGCATATTGTGACGATATTTGTAACACCACGTGATTACAGAGCCTTAAAACTCGTTAGCGCCAACTAGTGTCCGATTTCTTTCAAAACTCTTACAGACCTCTGGGGCCATGAGTTGAACACGCCCACCGAGTTTCGTTCTGATTGGCCTCCATTAACCTTGTCTAATAGGTGATTCAACTTCATTGGCCAATGGCGGCCATGTTTTTTGAGATACGCCAATATCCTTTTACACATACATGGGGCCTTGGGCCAAGACACTGCATACCAAATTTCAAGTCAATCGGACAAACGGTCAGGTGTTTATATGTTTTTTTCTGTGTTATAGCGCCACCATGTGGCCAATCGACGCGGTTTTTTTATCGTGACCTCAAATTGACCTCCTACATATGTGTACCAAGTTTGGTGAAGCTATCTCGTTTACTTCTCGAGTTATAGGCATTTTAGTCAAATAGGCTCCTCCCACAACGTCCATTTTGCGCCTCCTAGCGACCGTGAATCGAAATTTCCTTTTTTTTTCGATCATTATTGATCTTCAGACTCCAGAGAACATTTCTGCACTGATTTGGTTCCGATCGGGCAAAAAACCAGGGACTAGTTGGCAAAAGTAGATTTTTGATAAAATTCAAAATGGCGGAAAATCTATCATGGCGGAAATGAAATCGGAGATATACATTTTTTACGTCAGGTGGTCAGCTTTCCAATGATATAAGACACTTGAGTCTATGACATGCGGTCTAGGAGTTATGAGCAGTTTCGTGCAATTGGTTGCTATAGCGCCACCTATGGGCCAATCGGGCTCATATTTTGATAACCTCTCCTCGATTTTTGTACTACCTTGTGGCAAAGTTTCAAGTCTCTAGCACTTACGGTTTGGGCTGCACGATGCGTTTTACAGGAGAATAATAATAACTAGAACGTACATTTCCAGAAGAAAATGTGAATGGTGCTTGCAGTGGCAAAACTCACCACTCGGTTGCTAGAGTGTGGTACATGATTGCATACGAGCCAACAACCATGTCTGTACGATGTTCTGCTGCTGAGATATGGCTTATTCATGTTGTTCGGGTGGTTGCTAGGGTGTTCTGGGTGGTTGCTAGGCAGTTGCTAGGGTGTTCTAGGTGGTTGCTAGGCAGTTGCTAGGGTGTTCTGGGTGGTTGCTAGGCGGTTGCTAGGGTGTTATGGGTGGTTGCTAGGCAGTTGCTAGTGTGTTCTGGGTGGTTGCTAGGCGGTTGCTAGGGTGTTCTGGGTGGTTGCTAGGCAGTTGCTAGGGTGTTCTGCGTGGTTGCTAGGGAGTTCTGGGGTATTTTGGGTGGTTGCTAGGGTGTTGCTAGGGAGTTCTAATGTATTTTGGGTGGTTGCTATGGTGTTACTAGGGAGTTCTGAGGTATTTTGGGTGGTTGCTAGGGTGTTCTAAGGTGTTTTGGGTGGTTGCTATGGTGTTGCTAGGGTGTTCTAAGGTATTTTGGGTGGTTGCTAGGGTGTAATGGGTGGTTGCTAGGCGGTTGCTAGGGTGTTCTGGGTGGTTGCTAGGGCGTTGCTAGGTGGTTGCTTGGGGGGGTTCTGGGTGGTTGCTAGGCGGTTGCTAGGCAGTTGTTAGGGTGTTCTGGGTGGTTGCTAGGGCACCACAGATGGTTACTATGGGGTTGGGGCTAAGGTTAGGCACGAGGCCATCTCTATTAAACGAGTGCATTATAATGAGTGCACGAGGCCTGCGGCCTCGTG